>NC_080783.1:86328866-86626366 GCF_028018385.1 Neofelis nebulosa
ACAATATTCTTTTTTTCATAATTTTTTAAACATTTATTTATTATTGAGAGACAGAGAGATGCAGAGTGTGAGCAGGGGAGGGGGCGGAGAGAGAGGGGGTGACACAGAATCCAAGCAGGCTCCAGGCTCCAGGCTCCCAGCTGTCAGCCCAGAGCCCCACGTGGGGCTCAAACTCAAGAACCGCGAGATCATGACCTGAGCCAAAGTCGGTCGCCCAACCAACTGAGCCACCCAGGCGCCCCTGCACAATATTCTTAAGAATAGTGTTATTAGTATTTGAAATCCAGATTTAATTCTGAGAAATTTAATCTGGTATTATATACGATCTACCAGATAAGACATATGTAGCCACCGACGGGAAGAAATGACTGCAAGTTCTGCAGGAACTGATTGTAGTTGAATGGACCATTTTAAGAGATAAAAAATGAAACAGACAAACAAAAGGGGGAAAAAGTGCACATTCAAAAGTGAGTCGGTCGCCATCAAACCATTAGAAAAGTTACAGAGGCTCCTATTGACAATGCTCTCCGGCTCTGTCTATGAAAGGCTTTAGCCAAAAGCTTGGAAATTCCCATTCCTATTGTGAGGTAGATATGTCAACCTAAATTAAATTCACTTACCATTGGATTCATCTTTTTCTCATTCTAGGCTCACCAAGCACACTTCTGTCAATAAATAGATGCCCAGGTAGAGTTGCCCAAAGTGAGGGAGCGTGCTCATAAGGCTGGTCTGTGAGTTACATTTTTCACTCTAAACTAATCAGATGACATTCTGATTCCGTATCAGTCATACTGAAAAATGGATTCACTCTTGAGTAATTGAAATCAGGCTTCTGAGAGTGGGAGATGAAGGACCAGACTGGACCACATTCAATTCCCCCCAGTATGTGCCCATCATCAAGACACGTTGGAAAAAGACATCGGGAACCATTAGCTATGTGTTTTGTTTTGTTTTTTTCAGTTTGAAACTTTTACAGACATTAGGTTTTAACACAACTTTATAAAGAAAGGGAAGCTTCACTAAAATATAAAGCTGAGTCTCCTTCTGCCAATGCACCTGGACAGACATGTTTCTTCCCTCCCTGGGATCAGCATTACATTTTAATATTTATGCTTAGCACCGTTCCTAGAACAGAGTTAATCTTTAAGAAATTGTTCGTTTGCTACCAAAAATAAATAAATAAATAAATAAAATGCTAGCTTTTAACAACAAAATAATATCTCACCTCACAAGCCTCAGCATTTGCCTGAAAAAAACAAGCCTTTTGGACAATATCACGCATGCGTGCGTCGAGGCAATTTTTATCTTGATTTAGGACATTGGCTCCCAAATATCTTTTTAAAAATGAGTCAACAATATAGGCCAGAAATGGTTAAGCAGAAACTCCTATCCTAAGTGTGTGGTCTCAGGTAAGGAAAATGTTATAGGCAAAGTAACATTGGTTTTCAGGGGATAAGAACCACTCACAGAGGAAAAGTACTTAAACTAATGAAGAGAGCTTTCCAGAACTGTGTCCCTCTTTATACCCCAAATCAGGGTAAAACCTGTAAACCTTCTCTCCCACAAGCATTCCTGGATTCCTGGGTGTTGACAGGCAACAGGGATTTTGCAGAAGGCACTGGCAAAGAGTGTCACCACTAACACTTTCAGCAATGTATAATTTTTACGCTGAGGAATAAGAACATAATGTCCAGCACAACAGGCATATAACAGAAATCCCTATATTTGAACAGTTCGTCCTGGCGCAACTGAAGCCAAAAGCCTGAGGCCTTTCTAACAGGGACTACTGCTCTGATTCAGGTTGTGACTGGGTCAGAGCTGATAGATGTAGATGACATTAGCTCTGATCTGCGATGGGGCAAGACTTGGAAGCAGAGCAGGCGTAACACCAAGATGACAAAGAAGAGGACCTGGTCTAGACCTAGATCCCGCTCTGTTCACTCCTAAGAATTTCAGTAGTACTCTAGACAGTAAGAGTTAACTGTTACCATAAGATATTTGCTACAGCCATAACTACACCTAAGTTAATTAAGTATAATACCTGTATCTATACCTAAATATTCTTACCTGTTAGCTAATTGGACATAATTACTTAATAGTTTGAGATGAGCTTTCTTCAAGTTAAAAGCAAACAAGTAAATATACAGATAAATTGAAGATGTTGACAAGTGGTATGTGATAAAAGAACAGAGCGTTACAAAGGAGAACAGTCGAGGAAAAGGGGAACTTTAGTTTGAGTGGTCGGGGAAGTGTGAATTCGCTGAAAATTGAAGTAAATTTGAAGAGCAGATTGAGGTAGCATTTGTATTATCTAGTTCTTTGAGGAGTCTTTCCTACCCTTGTTGTTATGTTTATATGATACAATCTGGGGTCTTTAGACAGTTAAGTAAGTAACCACTTTCTTTCCCCTGGGATTTGCAATCAATTGAAAAATAAGACAAAAAAAAAAAATCTATCAAAGCAACAAAACAAAAAAAGAAACGAACAAACAAAACCCAGCCTGCCAGAGATCAATAAGGCTGATTAGAGAGGTGGGCTTCAGATCTGTGGTCTAAAGTCTGGCTAACACTCCCTAGGATCCACAGGCCATCCCCATTCTAGCCTTAGGAAAAGAAAGCTCAGTGGAGGAAAAGTGTAGGTTTTAAAGGCATAGGAGCCCAACAGGATCACTCCCTCACGGCAACCCAAGGCAGCCAGGAAGACAGGCACGGAATCCCCGCCGTTTACCTTCTTTTAATTTTGCTCTATTCAGATAGGAATCAAGTGCCACAGAGACCAGGCCCCTGTCACCCTCAGATAAGGTAATTTGCTCCTACTCCAGGAGGAGTGATGCATATGGCATACGCTGGCTTACCAGGAATAGCCCTGAAAAGGACCTAGGTTTCAAAATGAGCTCATGTCCCTTCCTGGTCACACTACTCATTTACTATGTGTTCTGGTGAATGGTCTGATCTCTGCTAGGGATCAAGCCTGATAATGAAACAAGAATATGTTTTGTAAGTCATCAAAAAGCATGAGTTTTATTCTTCCTGAAAAGTTTGCCAAGGTCACTTCCAACTTTGTGTACCTTGAAAAGTGTGAGGCCCCTTAGCATCTCGGTACCTTTCTCTAGTCATTGATGGTAGTTCTTCACCTACAAAATGACAATATGCTCTTGGAAGTCTGCAGTCTTTTCTAAGCAGTGGGATCATTTTTCAAACAGGATCTGAATTGGAAAGCCAGTCTATAACAGCAATGAGAGCTAAGTGACCTTTGGGGAGGCCTGGAATTTTGAGGCTCTAAAGGAGCAGTCTCTTCCTTTCCAACATTCTGTCACCCTCACTTCCTAGTGACAAAGTGTCCGTGTGTCCAAGCATCAGTCAGTGGTGCTTTCCTTTGACAGCAGATTGAAGGAAGCAGGCTCATTGTTTATCCATGTCAGATGAAAAAAGAAAGAAAGAAAGAAAAGCAAAAAGCAACAGGTAAGGGGATAAGGATCATTACCCTTCCCCCTACTTAAAAGACAAAAGATAATAATTACCAAGGATATATTTGATTGATAATAAAAACTGTGACAGAGCCAACTTTTATTTCATTTCATTCATCAGCTCTGTAGGCAGTTTTTGTACAAGCTTTTGCTATTTTCTATACTGTTGCTTCTTTGGACTTCTATGATTTGTGAAATCCATTTTAATCTAAAATCTTTGTCTATTCTACAGGAACAATTAAAAAAGAAAACGGAAGTTTTTAGAGAGACATGCAAATGGCGTGCACTTCAGAGTCCTGAGGCTCCCAAACTTCAGGAATTCTCCTTTTCTTCAAATGTTGGTTTAGTCCTGCACTGAATTAGCCAGTAATATCGCATTATATGATAAAGCATCATTTAACAGGAAGTTATACTCTTTTATGTTATGTTTGCATTTCATTTCCATGCTACTTTTCATAAAATAAGTGATAAGTACAAGCAGAACAGGTATTTGTAATTACTCATGAGTCATTTTCTCTCACGTAATTTAATCGCCACAGATCTTTAATATTTATAGCACATGTTGAAAGGATTTAACATATGTAGTGATCTTCACCAAGTAACTCCATACCCTTCTTGAATACAAAGATGTAAATTTTGTCACCGTTTATGCAACCTGCTAAAAATCTTGCTATTAATTCATGTGAATGAGTTTTGCCTCTAAAATTTTAATTAACACACAAATGCTTTGCACACTTCAGTCTGCAATATCCCACACATGCATTTTTTTAATGCCCACTGATCAGTTGGATAAAGGGGGTTTTTCTGTCAGTAAGACATGTTCTCATACCTGAAAATTCCCACAAAGCAGTTACTTTTATGTAAAAGCCCATTCAAAAGCTAAATAACCATCACACTGCAAGTTTGTCAATGGCAGTAGTGTTCTCTTCACACTCCGATATATTTCAAAATGTGCTGTAATAAGTAATGGGGAGTAGAAATCTATTAAGGTGAACAGGTAATAATAATAGTCCAAACAACTAGAATTTGAGGGAAAACTATGTCATAAGTAAGGTCAACCTTAATAAAGAACCAGTAGCTTCAGAAAATATATAACCACAATCAAAACCATGCATAACTTAGGATTTTTGCAGTTGTTTCTCGATGCAGGACACTTTGACTATCAATTATAATAATAGCAAGTAGTTCTCTTTCAACCCCCCAGTATAAAATTACTCCAAAACTTTCCAATATAACACAATGGACTTAGATTGTTGCCACATATTTTGAAGTTTTCCATTCAAAGTAAGTTTTAAAATTTTATTAAAAGTGCTTCTTTGGGGTGCCTGGGTAAGCATTGGACTCTTGCTTTTGGCTCAGGTCATGGTCTTGCAGTTTCGTGGGTTCAAGCCCCACATCGGGCTCTGCACTGGTAGTGCAGCTTGGGGTTCTCTCTCTCTCCCTCTCTCTGCTCCTCCCCCACTCACACTGTCTCTGTCTGTCTCAAAATAAATACATAAACTTTAAATTTTAAAAAATACTTCTATAATTGGCTTTTTTCTCTAGAACAGTAACAAAAATAGTAGGAGTAATATAATAATATTATGGTGTTTTCTGGAATCTTTAACACACACACACACACACACACACACACACACACACACACACACACCCTTTGTTCCCTTGAAACATTCTTCACAGGCAACTTTTCAGCTGTGTCATTTTATTATTATAAATCATTATAATGCTAAATATTCTTTCACCATCCTGTTTTCTTAATACTATTAAGAATTCACCAATAATTGTGGG
Organism: Neofelis nebulosa; assembly: GCF_028018385.1. Taxonomy (NCBI): domain Eukaryota; kingdom Metazoa; phylum Chordata; class Mammalia; order Carnivora; family Felidae; genus Neofelis; species Neofelis nebulosa. The sequence continues at coordinate 86,334,121 of NC_080783.1, forward strand.
CTATTAGAAAGCAAAAATAAATATTTTTCTAGATCCATTTTTCAAAACAGAAGTGTGCATTTTCCTGAAGGGATGAAATAGAAATGTTTGATTAACTGACACTTAGAAATCATTCCTAAGCAATCTGTTAGAATTTCTTTCACTTTACAATGTTTTCTGTTCTATGCTATCAAGAACGATGAATCATAATTTCTGGCAGCTAAAACCAGAGGGTGATAGGCTCTATTACCATCCTAAAAATATGCATGTCCTAATGCTCTCTTAAAATATGTCTTTTCAGAGATGTTTCAGATTTTCTCAGCCAAGCCAAATGACATTAACTAAGACCCTGGCATGAAGATTTGCTTATTTTAGTTTGCTTCACAATGTAACCATAGCAGAAAAATATTGCTACTCAATGGCAGATAAGTTACTCTGTCACATTCTGACCTATTGTTTGTTAACTTCACATGATGGATGATGGAATCGCTTATGATCACTAATCACTTTGATCATTCACATATGAAGACAAGAAACTAAGGCCACATTAGAATCCGTTCTTTTTAGGAGAAGGGAGAGCATTCCCTCTTTCTGTTTTAAAGAAATCTGGTTAAAATGAATTCAGCCCAACATCACTGGGAATAATTGAGAATGATTAACAATTTAAAGAAAGACAGCATAATGTGTCTACTTCAATAACTGATAAATTTCTGGGGGAAAAAAAGTCAAAAGTGCTACTAACATACTTCTTGTGTTCAGCATTCCACAGGGAAATTTGACTTTAGTTGCCTTTTCCCTCTGAAAGCTTACTACAGGATTCCAGGAAGTATCTCCTAATAGAGAATGATATGTAGCAGCCTATTTAGCTGACTCTCCTAAAGGATGAAGAGAATATGCAGCAAAGGTCACTCTGAAGTCAACAGAGGGTGTCTTGTCATTCTGATGTTACACCTTTGAGGCAAAGGTCTTAATACCTTTTCAGAAAATAAAAAGCAACAAAATGGATACTTTTCTCTGCTGGAGACAGAAAGAGGACAGGGGTCATGTAATTGCATATCTCTTGTTTGCATTGTTTCACCCATTTTCTCTTTTTTAATAGAAAACAAATTGAGCAAGGAAACACTGCCTACTGATTTATTTTAGGTGACTAGCATATTTAAATACTTCCCAAAACATAGGATTCTTTAAGCAAGGCAAAATGGAAATGTTTGATGAATTCAGTAGGAAAAAAAATCTAAAGAGATTTTTGTTTTTTAAGTGGCAAAGGACAAACACAGAGAATTCTGGAAATCATTCTAACGTGATAGATAGGATAGGAAAAATGGAAAATAAGAAAAAAAAAAAAAAGATCTCCAAGAGAGTCTAGATTTAGAGTCTAGAGAATAAACTCCAATCAGCAGAGTGAGAAACAGGGACAAAATATAAACTATCGACAAAAGCCTATTATTTTTAAATTTTTTTTTCAACTTTTTAAATTTATTTTTGGGACAGAGAGAAAGCATGAACGGGGGAGGGGCAGAGAGAGAGGGAGACACAGAATCGGAAACAGGCTCCAGGCTCCGAGCCATCAGCCCAGAGCCTGACGCGGGGCTCGAACTCACGGACCGCGAGATCGTGACCTGGCTGAAGTCGGACGCTTAACCGACTGCGCCACCCAGGCGCCCCCAAAAGCCTATTATTTTATGCCAGGATCATGCCTAGAAACCAAGGTTTACTTATTGAATTATATCAGCATTATCCAAAGATGTTTCTTGAAACATGAATTTTATTGTGGGATTATAATGTAATGTCAGAACAAGTAATTTCTATAATCAAAAAGTTGGGATACACTGGATTAAGCAATGTTAATGGGTGTCGTAACTATCAGACTTTCAGCCTTTAACATGCTAATGAATTTTATGACCTTCCAAAACACGTGCCATGTTTCTCAAACTTATTTCACAAAGAAAATTAGAGAGAATGAGAGGATGCAGAAATACAGCAGCTCTAGGGAGTAAGAGCCCATGGAACACTGATTGGGACTTCCCAAGAATTTGTCTGTCCCAACACATAAAATACACACATCATACTAACAAGGAGAAATAATTGTTTTTCCTTCAATTCATTCATTTAAATTTTCGTCATTTTCTGCATGAGTACTCTCCACATAGTATCATTATTCAATTAATTACATTAGTAATTATAATTCCTACATAATATTCTACTACTATTTTTATAGTTCCTTCTCTTCAACTCCTTCATAAATAAAGACATAAAAAGTGCTAAACGTACGATGCTATGTTAACCCTTACTTATGACAAAGGTCACGAGCAGAGTGGCTTGGGAATACACGGCTACCTGTTTTGCTAGGAACTTCAAAACATGGAAACCAAAGGAACTTGCTTGATTCAAAATATTACACACAGCATGTGGGTTAATTGCTTATGTACCTAAGACCTCACTTTTTTAAAGGTAATATACATATTTAAACTATTTTAAAACATCATCAATTGAGATCATTGTGACTTGAGAGATGTCAAAAAGTAGGGAGAATGCATATCTAAAGAACAACACAATACAATGTATATACCTGAAATAACAGAACAGGAGACGAGCCGTATGAACAGAAACCACATCCTAGAATATATACACAAGGAACTGCAGTCTAGAAGAAAAACAATCTGCAAAGCAGAATTCTAATAAATCTGAGCTCAGAAAAGTCAGGTAGGATGGATGGGAGGGGAGGGAAGAGAGGAGAGAGTACACCAGAAGACAGGAGGCAGTGATGAATGACTCTCTCCCAAAACCGTACACAGAACTTCCAGAACTGGGCATTTTCAACCCCTAGGCAAAACAGACAAATGGAGAGAAACAGTTCATTGCAAAATAGAATGAATGATCTCTTTGGGAAGAATGAGGGCAATTATTCTGGGTATGTTAGAATGCTAATTAATTACCGAAGAGAACTTTAATTTTTTTTAAAAAAAAGAACAGAATGATAGTTTAAAAAAAGAATAAGTAAATAATTATTAGAGCTCTTCAAGATAATTTTTAAACTTTGTTAAAATAAAAAAGTTTATAGTAGGTTTTAGCAGAAAAATTAGAAGAATAAAAAACAAACAAAAAATCCTCTCATATTTAATCTAAAAGAGAAAAATATTTAGATATAAAAGATCGATCCAGGAATAGCAACATCTGATTAATGTGGATCAAGGAAAGAAAAGAAGGAAGGAAGGAAATTATTAAAGAAATAATAGGAAATAAAATCTTAAGAGTTATCAAGAGTAAGACCAAAAATGCCCACCAGGTGCCTAGTACAATTAATACAAAAAAGTAAACCCACTCTAGACTCACTAGTATGAGAAGCTAGAATACTAGGAATAAAGATTTGATTCTAAATATGTTCACAGAGTCATTTAAAATGAGAAATGAGACAAGGATCAGGTTAGCATCAGACTCCTCACTGGCATCATAAGACGCTGAAAGAGAGTGAAACCATATTTTTAATCTGATTTTTATAACCACCCAAAATAGCTCAATTTATCACAGGACAGAATAAAAACATTTCCCCAACATTCAGACATTTAAAGAAAATGGATAGACCCTTTTGAGGGTATACATTTAGCAAAGTGAAATAAAAAAACAACCCAAAGGATTAAGGAAACAGTGCATTTAATTGGGAAGAGTCTTGATGCATACTCCCAGGCCAAATCAGAGCAGTAAGATTAATGACTCAAAAAGAATTCTCAGAGGGAAATGAGTGTGAGAGGATGTGTACAGGTAACTATGCACTATCACTAATGAGGGAAAACCCTAAAGATTGAATAAAGTCAGTTGGTGAAGGGTATAAAAGAAAAAACTGGGAAAAAAATATCTAATGGGAAAAAGACAGCCTCTTCAACAAATGGTTTTGGGAAAACTGGACAGCAACATGCAAAAGAATGAAACTGAACCATTTTTTTCAGCATACACAAAAATAAATTTAAAATGGATTAAAGACCTAAATGTGAGTCAGGAAACCATAAAAATACTAGAAGAGAGGACAGGCAGTAATTTCTCTGACATCCACTGTAGCAACATCCTTCTAGATATGTCTCCCGAGGCCAGGGAAATAAAAGCAAAAATAAACTACTGGGATTACATCAAAATAAAAAGCTTCTGCACAGTGAAGAAGACAACCAATAAAACTAAAAGGCAGGTTACTGAATGGGAGAAGATATTTGCAAATGACATATCTGATAAAGAGTATGCAAAATATATAAAGAACTTTTATAACTTAACACCCAAAAAGCAAATACTATAATTTAAGAATGGGCAGAAGAAATGGACAGACATTTCTCCAGACATCCAGATGGCCAAAAAACACATGAAAAAATATTCAACGTCACTCATTATCAGGGAAATGCAAATCAAAACCACAATGAGATTATCACCTCACACTGTCAGAATGGCTAAAATCAAAAACACAAGAAACAACAAGTGTTGGCGAGGATGTGGAGGAAAAGGAACCCTCTTGCGTTGTCGGTGGGAATGCAAACTGGGAAGAGCCACTGTGGAAAACAGCATGGAGGTTCCTCAAAAAATTAAAATAGAACTACTCTCTGATTCATACCCTAGAACTGCGTATTTACCCCCAAACTACAAAAACACTAACTCAAAGGGATACATGCACCCCTATGTTTACAGCAGCATTAGTTACAACAGCCACATTATGGAATCAGCCCCTGTTCATTGATAGATGAGTGGACAAAGACGTGATATATATACACAATGGAATGTTATTCAGTCATAAAAAACAATGAAATCTTGCCATTTGCAATGACATAGATGGAGCTAGAGAGCATAATGTTAAGTGAAAAAAGTCAGAGAAAGATAAATACCATATGAGTTCACTCATATGTAGCAGTTAAGAAACACAACAAATGAGCAAAGAAATACAAGAAGAAAAAAAAAGAAACAAAAAAAGAGAGAGAAGCCACGAAACAGACTCTTAACTGGAGAGAACAAACTGATGGTTACCAGAGGAGAGGTGGAAGGGGGGATGGGTGAAATAGTTGATGGGGATTAAGGAGGGCACTTGTCATAATGAGTACAGGGTGATGTATGGAAGTGTTGAATCATTATATTGTACACTTGAAACTAATGTAACACTTTATGTTAACTAATACTGGAATTTATTTTTTTTTTTAATATTTTAAAAAGAGAAAATCCATTTAATTTATCCCTGGAAACATTCTCCTTTGAATATTAGAGAGATAGTTGTATTCCATCCATAAATGTGCAGGAGTCAAAGGAATCCTAAGAAGCACTCTATGTCTTTACAATGAATAATTGAGCTACCCCCATAACAACGTAAAATGTGTTCATTGTTTTTCAACTTTTAGAATCAACACATACAGATCACAGAAGATTTAATGTCTTCTGTCAGGAAGGTTACAGAAGAGAAAGTATGTGTTATAAAGTAAAAAAAAATACAAAAGTAAAGGTAATACCTGTGATGCTGAATTGGAATTGTAGGTATCAGTATTAGGTCATGCTTTTAAATATATATCTATAAATATACAGATACATATGTATTTGTAACTGTATATTACATATAAATGTTATATTTGTAATGAATATACATATCTTTATATCCCTATATAAATATACACATACACACATATAGGTATGTATTTTAAAATAAATATATATGCATATGTGTGCATGTATATCTATATGGAAATATATACGGACATAAATTTCCTAGTTATGACCACTGAGAGGACCTAGAAATAATAACACACCTGGAACAAAGAGCAGACTTACCACCCAAAACTCAATTTCCAAATATTATTCTCCAAGAATATATGGTTAATTCCAGACCACATGAGGAAAAGAATAGGATGAGCCTGAAACCTTTTGCCATGGCAAAAAATAGGAAGTCCTCAAAGAATGATGAGAATATATCAAAAGGACAGCTCAAGAGGTTTCCATTAACTAAAGGTGAGCATTAAAATAATGATAATAGGTGATCATAACTCATACACTCATAGGTGATCATACACAAAATAAGAATCCATAAATCCAGATTAATATAAACTGATTAATTAATATCTTTTAAGTGGGGATATGACAACCAGAGATAGCAGAAGCTGAGGAGCAGTAAAGGAAAAGGACAGAGTGCCACTGTCTTACAAAATAAAAGCAAGTGATACTGTCTATTAATGATGCAACAAGATATTAAGGTTAATATATTGTTTGAAATTACAGAAATGAGCAAAGGCAGAACTGTATCATTATATTAGGAATGCTATGATCTGTATTTGTGCCCCCCCCCAATTCATATGTTGAAATCTTAGCCCCCTCCCCCAAATGATAGTAGTGACAGACAGGGCTTTTGGGAGGGGCTAGGTCACGAGAGTAGCACCTTCATTAAAGGAATAGTGTTCTTATAACCAAGGCCCCCACAGAGCTCCGTAGCCCCACCCACCATGTGAAGACACAGCAAGAAGGTGCCATCTGTGAACAGAAAGTGGGCTCTCAAGATACCAAATCTGCCAGCACCTTGATCTTGGATTTCCCAGGCTTCCGAACTGTGAGGAATAAATTTCTGTTGTTTACTAGCCACCCAGTCTGACGTATTTTGTGTGACAGTCTGAAGGGACTAAGACAAGTAGGGAGAGGAGAAGGACAAGATGCAAACTGTCTAAATCCTTAGGTATTAGGTCAGAAAGTTAATAGGGAAAATAGCAACGTAACCATATTATTTAAAAATATGTACATAATATTTTTAAGCTTAAGAAACTGCCATGATGCAAACGTGTTGCCTTTAAAAATGATTGCTGAGAGCGAGGAGTGAAAAGTTTTGGGACCACTGCATTTTAGCATAAGCCTGAGCATATAGTTTCATTTTTGAGCTTCTGCATTGATTCCTTTCATGAAAGTTTTAAGAAATGTGGGTATTCAAAAAAAAAAAAAAGGAAGAAATGTGGGTATTCATACATATATCCAAACTCCTACTTCCTTCCCAAGGTCACTATTGTTTAGCATCTTTGGAAGGTCTTAACCATTGTTATAGTTATTTTTCAGCCTTACTAATGGTTGAAATATGAGTGTCATAGGTTTATGGGTTCTTCAAAAAGAATTATGCTGCCTTACACTTGCTCCCAATTTGCCCCATCCAAGCATCAGGTATTACCACAGCTCACATGTATTGGGATTTGATAACAAAAAATTAATAACTTGGTAAAATCCCCTTTCATCATTACAATCTTCTGGTTAGAATTATCTAAAACTTTTCATTTTCTTACAGTCTTTTTCTATCTTTGATAATTTCAGCAACTTGTTGGGAAAAATTACTCTGTATTATATTTTTTGTCACTTTGTGTGCTTATTTTTATTATTTTAATTTTATTTTTTAAATTAACAAAGATTGAAACTGACTTTTTTTTAGATGTATACTTCTGAGTTTTAACACATGAACAGATTAATGTTCCCACCATTGCAATTAGGATATAGAACAGTTCCATCACTTCAAAAAACCCGCCTGCACCACCCATTGGGGCTCATTCTGGTGCACTCCTAACCCCTGACTTTCTACCAATATACTTTTGCTTTTGAGAATGTCATATACATGGAATCCACAGTACGTAACCTTTGAGGCTGAATTCTTTTACTTGGCATAATGCCTTTGGAATTCATCCAAGTTGTTTGGTATCAATAATTAACGCCTTTCTAGTACTTAGTAGTATTCCAATATATGGATGCACCACGATTTGTTTTTCCTTCATTTGCTGAAGAAGATTTGCGCTGTTTCCAGTTGGACACCAATATGAATAGAGTCATTACAGACACCCGTGTACAGGTGAACTTCTGTGGGAACATAAGTCTTCATTTTTCTAGGAAAAATACCTAGGAGTCAGATTGCTATGCCAAACAATGCAGGCACCCTCAGCTGTTTTCCAGAGAGACTGTTTCATTTCACATTTCCACCAGCAATGTACAAGAGTTCCAGTTGCTCTACGTCCTTGTCAATGTTTGGTATTGTCAATATCTTTATTTTATCCATTCGAATAGATGTATACTGATATTGCAGTCTTTCACTATTACATATGATGTTAGCTTGTAGGTGTCCCATAGCAAGTTGAAGAAATTTCCTTCTATTCCTAATTTGCTGAGAACTTTTATTATGTATGAATATTGAATACTGAAAAATCCTTTCTTGCATTAATTAATATCATCACATGATTTTTTCTCCTTAAACTATTAATAAATGGTCTGTACTATTTTTACTTCCAAAACTTCTGACACTAAGTATGTGGGGGTTTTTTCTCACACCAATCAATCCTCCAATGTTCCAGGCACCAACTAGGTGCCCTACAATTCAATTCAATTCTGACTAACTGTTTGGAGTTAGCATTGGGAACCATGGGTTTAAGGGCTCAGTCTCACAAGCCTACCATCACTTCAGATGCCATCACAAGTATTGGGTGCCCAGGGTACCCACACTTCTGTTCAATTTGGCTTCAAAGCAGGGGGTTCCCATAATCCCTGCCCTTTCAGGTTCAGTAATCTGTTAGAACAGCTCATCAAACTCAGGAAAGTGCTTTAGTTATTCTTACAGGTTTATTATAAAGGCTGCATTTCAGAAAAGCCGAATGGAAGAGATGCATAGGGCAAGGGATGGGAGAAGAAGGGTGGTGCATGGAGCTTCTATGCCCTCTCCAGGTTCTACCTGTTCCTGGTAGTACCTTAATGTGTTCATCAACTCAGGAGTTCTCTGACCTCTGTCATCACATTATGAAGTCATGATTGATTAAATCATTGCCATTGTTCATTAACTCGATATCTAGCCCCTCTCCCTCCTTAGAGGTTGGGGGGCAGAGGATACAAGACTAAAAGAGCCAACCTAATCATACCTAGGTCTTTCTGGTAACCAGCTTCCATTCTGATGCTATCTAGGGGCATCCAGCCACCGGTCACCTCGTTAGCATACAAAAGATACTCTTCTCACTCCAGAGATTCCAAGGGTTTTAGGAGGGACAAAAACCCATACATATTTATTATTATACCACAGATGGGTTTCGCTGATTGATTGTCAAATAGTAAGCCAACCTTGAATTCATGGAATAAATAAATAAATATTCTTTTATACATTACTGGATTTGATTTGTTAGTATTTTTGGTGATATTTTGCATCTATATTTGTGAGAGATGTTGACATATAATTTTCTTATATTGTCCTTCTGTTTTTCATATCATGGTAATGCTCACTTCATAACATGAGTTGGGAAGTGTGTCCTCATCTTCAAGAGTTAACATAGCCTTGGTTTTATTTCTTCTGTATATACCTGATAGAATTTAGCAGTAAAACTGTCTTGGCCTGGAGATTTATTTTTCACAGGTGTTTAATGATGGAGTAAGTGGCTTCATAATTATAGAACTATTATGGTTATTTAATTCATCTTAAGAGACTTTTTGGAAATTTTTGGTTTGGGGGAAGTTTTTCATTTCACCTAGCTTATTGAATTACATACATTGATCTATTTATATTATTCATTTTTTATCCTTTTTATTTCATCAGAGAGTGTAGTAATAGCCTTCTTTCATTCCTTATACTGGTAATTTGTTAAAGTTCAACAGTTTGATTATGATTTTTCTGAGTGTGAATTTCTTTGAGTTTATCCCTTTTGGAGTGCATCAAGCTTCTTGAATCTTTAGGTTTCTGTCTTTCATCATATTTGGGAAATTTCCAGTTGCTATGTCTTCAAATAATTTGTTCTATACTATACTTTCTCCTCATTTTCTGGGACTCCTGTAACATGAATGTTAGACATTTGGTATTATCCCAAGTCTCTTTATTTCCCCCCCTTTTTTCTCTATTCCTTAGACTGCATAATTTCTTTTGATTTATCTTCAAGTTCACTATTTCCTCTTTCCTCTTCACTGACCGCATACAGTGAGGGTTTCATTTGTTTATTTATTTGGGGTTTTTCTTTTTGCTTGCTTATTTTTGTAGAGTCTGGATTATCATAGCTTTAGTTCTAAAGTTCCCATTTGGTACTTCTTTATATCTTTTAGTTTTTTGTTTAGACTTTCTCTATATTTTCTTCAAGAGTATTCATCCTTACTTACTTGAGCACCTTTATAATAGCTACCTTACAGTATTTGCCAGATAATTCCAATTTCTTAACTATCTTAGTACTGGTGTCTGTTCTTTGTCTTTTCTCATGTGAATTGGATTTTTTTTTGGGGGGGAGGAGGGAGGAGGTTCGTGCTTGCCAATGAATTATTCATTATATTTAGACACTTTGAATGTTATCTTATGAGACTCTGAGTCTTTTTTAAATCCCATAGAAAATCTTGATATTTTACTTTAGTAGGCAATCAACCCAGTTGTTTTAGACACCTTGTTATAACCACCTTCCTGCGGTTTGTGTTTTCAACATACATTTCAGTTTTCAATACCTTTGCAGCATTATTTACATCTGTCTTCTGTGTTTGCCACTCAGTGGCCAGTTTAGGACCTGGGCAGTTGCCCATCTCTTAGTTCCATTCTCAAAGTATGCTGTATATTGTTCACGATTAGATCCATTCATGGGCAACTCAAGTGAGTGCAGGAATTTATAAACATTTTTTTTTAATGTTTATTTTTTTTTCAACGTTTTTTATGTATTTTTGGGACAGAGAGAGACAGAGCATGAACGGGGGAGGGGCAGAGAGAGAGGGAGACACAGAATTGGAAACAGGCTCCAGGCTCGGAGCCATCAGCCCAGAGCCTGACGCGGGGCTCGAACTCACGGACCGCGAGATCGTGACCTGGCTGAAGTCGGACGCTTCACCGACTGCGCCACCCAGGCGCCCCTATAAACATTTTTATGGGATTGCTTTCCCAACCCTTGTATATCCATGATCTCTTTGATACTTTGTGATTCCCTAGGACCCCCTTTGCAGTTCCCCAGAAATCTTGGGCTTAAGTTACCCACCCTGACACAAACTTGCCATGACTGTATCTGCATTCAGGGTCAAGCGGAAGGAGGACAAAGAAAGAAAAAAAAATATTGAATGTTCTCATCCCTCAAAGTTTAAAGCACTTGTGGGCCCCTGTACCCACCACTGTTTCTACCACAAGACCATTCTCCTTGTCCTGTTCCTGCAGCCAGAACTAGAGGGCTTCACCCCACATTCTCTCTGTCAGTATGACGCTAACTTCCATATCTTGTACTACTTGAATCCAGGCTGGGGTATACTAGAGGGGGAACAGATGGTAAACTCGCTCTTGGTTCGGTGGTACTTCAAATTCTAGTAAGATCCTCAAGCAGCTGTTCCATGCATTTTGTCCAGGTTTTATAGCTCCATTCACTATGAGTGACAAGTTGGACTGGAATCCCTAAGTGCTTATTCTTTAAGTTAAGCTTATGAAAATCATTGTTACTTTAAAATTAGTTTCTATCAAAGGCTTATCTGTGTGTGTAAGAGAGAGAGAGAGAGAAGGGAGGGAAGAAGAGAGGGAAGGAAAGAAAGCAGGGAGACAAGACCAAGAAGGAGAGAGTGAGGCAAGATAGAAAGATAGCCATTAATCTCAAACACCTGACTGGAGTGAGAGGAAGGCCACTTCTTTAAGATATGACAAATTGTTACTCTTGTCTGGGAGAGAGATCATTGTGGGAAAGCCATATTTCTTAAATGTACATGTAGAAGTTATACTCTTCATCACACAATTTTTGCCAAGTGGAGTAAAAGCGCCACTTTACTTTTGAAAAAATAAATAAGGCAAAAATTTAATTTAATGCTTATCCTGAAAACTTTAGAGGTTAAGGTGGAGAATCCTTCCTTAAAAAAAGCTTTCAGGGTGCCTGGGTGGCTCAGTCGGTTAAGCCTCTGACTTTGACTCAGGTCATGATCTCATGGTTTGTGAGTTTGAGCCCCGCAAGTTCGAGCCCTGCATCGGGCTCTGTGCTGACAGCTCAGAGGCTGGAGCTGGCTTTGGATTCTGTGTCTCCTTTTCTCTTTGCCCCTCCCCCGCTCATGCTTGGTCTCTCTGTCTCTCAATAATAAATAAATGTTAAAAAAATTAAAAAAAAAAAAAGCTTTTAAGAGGGGTGCCTGGGTGGCTCAGTCGGTTTAGCATCTGACTTTGGCTCAGGTCATGATCTCAACATCCGAGGGTTCAAGCCAAAGGTCATTCCCAAAGGTCATTAAGCCAAGGGATGAAACATAGTATAACCTTGGGGAAGGGGTTACATGGACAATTTAAAATGTATTCCCAGGTTTTTCTGATAAACAGCAATGGGCTGAGAGTAGAAGTTTGACTTTAAAAACTTTCAATTCACATATATCAGATGTTTCTAAGTGTTTAGACATTTACACCTCATCATATAATTTTATATAAAGATTAGAAATCTCTATTCATTATGAATTCCTTTAATCTTAAAAGCATATTTAAATGGTAAACCTACTAAAGCACTATTCATACCTAGAAGACTATTGTGAATAAATGACTTAATTTTAAAATTCAAAACTTATTCTTTTTCTATGTGTATTTTTCCCATTCTATTGTGTTCTTCTTAAAACGGGAAAACCAGAATAAAATCCTCAGTACTTCAGAGCTAAACACTGAATAAGGATAAAGTAAAATTTTCATTTTGCTCATCATCTGTAGGTGTTGTGAATAGGGGGGATTTTAAGAGGTTGTGTTCATACAGAAACCCAGAAATATGTAAATCTTGTCTTGCCCCAGCCACCTCTCATCCCCACAAAATCCCTATGGAAGTACATGTATAAATAAAAATGGCAGAGCTAGGCAAATTAACCTTCATTATTAACTTGGACTTCGGTCCCAATGCCTAAGCAAAACCAGAGCTCTAGTCTGTTGGACTGATCAGTGGAAAACTCCTTTCTCCCAATTATAAGCAAAATAGAGGCATAAACTAAAGCATACTGAATGACCCACAATTTTCTCTAAGCCCACATTAAGATTTCAGAATTTACTACTGACTCAACATGGGCTGGTTTTGAGACTAGCCATCTTTTCTGAAAGGAAAGTTAAGAGTACTTGTCCCAAAAGTTAAGCCACCACTCCAGCGTTCCTGGGCCAACACAAAAGTCAGAGCCTATCTGCGCTGTGGAAAGAGAAGAAATTTTCCCTATAGAAGAAACTGAAAACAACTGCAAAGGCAGGAGTGAGAAGTGAAATGAAAGAGACATGACCAGAGATAGGCTTATCTCTGATTCTCCACCTATTTCCTCAGTTTTAGATTCTTGAAACTGACTGATCCGGGGTGCCTGGGTGGCTTGGTTGGTTAAGCGTCCGACTTTGGCTCAGGTCATGATCTCACGGTCCGTGAGTTCGAGCCCCACGTCGTGCTCTATGCTGACCGCTCAGAGCCTGGAGCCTGTTTCAGATTCTGTGTCTCCCTCTCTCTTTGCCCCTCCCCTGTTCATGCTCTGTCTCTCTCTGTCTCAAAAATAAATAAACATTAAAAAAAAATTAAAAAAAAGAAACTGACTGATCCTTAGGAAGAAGTAAAGATTGATACAAAAATCAACAAAGAGAATATTCTTCCCCTAGAGGGTATTCTCCATGAATTGGCCCAGTGTTTTCTTACCTTTTAAGTTTTTTTTAATGTTTATTTTTGAGAGAGAGAGAGAGAGAGAGAGAGAGAGAGAGTCAGTCGGGGAGGGGCAGAGAGAGAGGGAGACACAGAATCCAAAACAGGCTACAGGTTCTCAACTGTCAGCACAGAGCCCGACGTGGAGCTCAAACCTACGAACTGTGAGATCATGACCTGAGCCGCAGTCGGACACTTAACCGACTGAGCCACCCAGGCGCCCCCTTACCTTTTAAAAACACTCATCTCATTTGTCAGAGAAGTATCCATATAACAATTCTCAGATTCCTAACCTTAATTATAACTGAATGGCCAAACTTCATCTTTAAAAGTAGAGACTGTGTTGTCTCAAATTATATACATGGCCTTGAACCGGCCCATAGTGAAATTAATTGGTTGCTCACTTTTCTGCCAACTTGACAGCCAAGCAAAATCTTGCACCTATTTTGTCTTTATAACTGCATTCTGCCACTGTATGAGTTTCCTATTGCTGCTGTAACAAATTACCACACACTTAGTGGCTCCAGGTCTGTGAGCTAGATGAGGTCTAGGAATTTAACATGAGGTCATGAATGCTCACGTTGGTGATTTGAGTCAAATTTTTGTGAACCAGACTCTTTCCACATATGAGAAGCAGCACCTTAGTTAGCTGCACATCCATTTCATCCCTAGAGATTCCACGATAGATGAACCGTTGCCATAAGTCCCTGTGGGTCACTCTTCTCACGGCTTCATCCTGGCAGCTCATTAAGATGATTACACTTACCTTGTCTTTGCTAGATAGGCACTGGCCTGAGGCCCCTACCACTCTGTGAGTCCATGATTCCATTGGAACTTGAGTGCTCCAGTGCCAGTGCAGCCCCTGCTGCTATCTCTCCAGCCTGCAAAGGACAGACATTAGAGAGGTTTCTGAATGTTCAGGTGTGGGGGCCTCTTCATGGGGACATGGTGAGTGTGTGGCTGCACAAATTGCATATACTAGACTCATTCCAACATTCACATCTCCCTGGGCCTTTGGACTCCTTCTGCTGTAACATTCCAGGAAAACTCCAGTATTTCTTCCTCATTGACTCTATACCACCATTGGGTATAGTCTTCAGTTCACCATATTTACATCATGCTCAGGTGGTTGAGCCAACACATTAAATCCCAAAACCCAGGAAAAGGTAACTATATGGATGAATTTGACCCAGTCTAATCTTACAGTTTTCCTCTCTGGCTTAATACCCTTAGAAACTATTCTTATATATGCTACACAGACTCCGACCGATAGAACTTGGCAAGGTGCTGAAACTCTTTGATATAGACAATTTCCTCTGTAACCAGGCACTGTGCTTTTTCATCCCAGTGTTCCTGTGTACCCCATTCTACTGCTACTGTATGGATTGTATAGCCATAGGCAATTGATTCCATGTATATGAGCCTCATCTTTAAATGCAGGTAACAATACCTACTGCATAGTGTTGGTGCATGAAAAATAAATAAATAAAGCTACTAACACAGAGCCCAGGACATAAGAAGTGCACAGAACATTGCAGCTTTTTCCCTGCTTTAAGGATCAACCTTGAAGCAAAACCCCCAGATACAAGCAAAAAAAAAAAAAAAAAAAATCAATGGAGAATTCAACCACTTTATTAGATTACTTCTTTTCTTACTTAGGACTAAAGAAATCTTACTACAAAAAAAATTATTTCAGTTCATTTTAGCCTATCTCACACATAGCAGGTACTTCCAAACACTATTTGTGAAATTAAATCCTAATCCAAAACTTGAATATGTGTAACTGTCCTTAGAATTTATTCTCCTTCAAGCATCTATGTCTGAAGAAAAAAAAAATCCATAGGATTTCCAGATTTACCAGTAAAAGACAAATGTATCATAAATTGGTATTTTAATTACTCATGAGTGGGATTGATGCTGAGCCTTGAGTGTACTTAACAGGTTTTGTTTTTCATGAAAGCCTTCATTTCCGTTGACATTGGCAATCAGATTATGAATCTTAGCTCCAGTGCGGTAATTATGTCAAACACAGCTTGGGAGGGTAAAAGTGTTCAGTAGAGAGCAGTTGCCCTTGTTCAGAAGGAACAAGCACAGAAAGGATAAATGGCTACTTATCAAATTCATCCTACTCGGGGAATGACAAAGTTTCTGTAGAGTCATAGGAATAAAACTGCTGTTAGAAACCTAATTTCCAACTTGTACAGAAGAAGGAAATAGAAGGATAGAAACAGTGGACAATAGAAATTCATTTATTCACTAACATTTTATTCTCCTATTGCCTAGAAGAAAGTGTAAACATACTGTCTCCCCACATGTTTTAATTTATACTAATACTTTCACCAATTAAGTTGTTGGGGAACGCCCTTTTAAAAGCTGATGCATTTAGGACTAGCTTGCCATCAACTTGTGATGTCAATGTTAATTGCTTTAAGAACCTACAGTTTGAAGAAATACCCATATATGAGTATTGCCAGGGCTATGATCATTCTTTTGGGAAGCAACTTCCTTAATAGCAAAAAGGTGCAATGTATAAACACATATTCTCGAGTCATCTTTTAGAAATTCACTCATTCCAAGTACTTCCCCAAAGTGTAAAATTGAGATACAAAATAACCATTCCATGATGTGCTTCAAAAATGTACCAGATGTATTTCTCCATTCTTGTGGGAACCTGTGGATTAGCCTTCCCACGTGAGCTATCCCTGTGCAGGAAAATCATTTCCTCTTACTTTTCCCACAAACTCTGTTGCAATTTGCAGGACATTATGGGAAATTTGCCACACTATGTGGGACCCTTTGGTCTCATGCTGGAATTTTGTAGGCATGCACACCCATGGTTTGAAGCAGGGATCAAGATATTTGCTTCATATGATAAGACCGAACATATAATGCTTCATGAGGGGACCAGGAGCCTGCCTCTCCTTTCCAAAGTCATTAGAACTGACAGTACAGCCCATTCATTTAGTCAAACTGCAGAACAGAACAGCATAACCATTAGCTACAGATATCCCTGCTGATTTAACACTGCTAGAGACTGCAACATCACATCTCTGCACTGCCAGGGAGGAAAGGATTTGGAGAACTCATCCAAAATGGGTTCTCTTCTTAAGAGAAACTCAAACTCCACCATTCTGCTTGCTCTGAGTGTCACAGAAGTTTTGAGCTGCTACAAATCCTTGTAGTGGTGGCATTTTATTCCCCTGGTAGGCCTGGGGAGACCTGGAAGCAGAGAGAGAATTGCTTTTAAACAAGAGCCTCAATTGTCTATGTAAGCTAGGTTTCCATTTATTCAAGGAAGAAATCTATTTTTAAGTCAATTTTCTCTTGAGAAGTAATGATTCCACTTACAGGGGAAAATGTTTATGAACCTGAATGTATGAAAAGCTCAATTTTATAAAATCCAAAATTTGCAAAAAATATAATTTACAGAAGCTTTAAGAAACATTCATTGTTTACTTCAGGTGTTTCTATACTTGTTTTGGTTTTTTTTCTCCAAAAAATACTATAAATAATACATCAAAGTATAAGAAAAGTCCACTGGGTGTATGTATCTAAAAGTAAGTGCCCAATAAAAATAGTTGATTTGGCCAATTTCAAGTAATCAGTCTGAGCTTCTCCCTGTGACTTCTGTGCTAGGACTGTGAGTCACCAGGACATAGAAGTTGTGTCTATATTATAAAAATGACCAGATAAAAAAATGAGATCACTAATCACACTATAGTGTAATTGATCTAACCATGAACTGAGATTGGCTATTAATAGGAAATAATAGAAAAAACAGTCTGCACATGATGGTTCAGTGGCAATCCTAGAGACATAGGTATTATCAGAGATGATTCTAATTAAAAAAAAAATCTAGGGGCGCCTGGGTGGCTCAGTCGGTTAAGCCGCCGACTTCGGCTCAGGTCACGATCTCGCGGTCCGTGAGTTCGAGCCCCGCGTCGGGCTCTGTGCTGACTGCTCAGAGCCTGGAGCCTGTTTCAGATTCTGTGTCTCCCTCTCTCTCTGACCCTCCCCCGTTCATGCTCTGTCTCTCTCTGTCTCAAAAATAAATAAACGTTAAAAAAAAAATTTTTTAATAAAAAAAAAATAAAAAATAAAAAAATCTAAAGCCCTGAAAAGTTATCACAGTGGTCTTCAAGAATCTCCTAAGACAAGAAGAAACTATTGGACCAATTGAATCCCACCTCTGAGATATTTAAAAAATCTTAATAGTAAAGAAACAAAATGATAAACACTTTGAAAGAAGCCCCAAATTTCTCTAAACAATTGTATAAAATAGTTTTTTTTTCTCATCTCTCCCTCGTCCATCAACCCAGCCCTCTCTTGTCATTTGAAGCTTCCCCCCCCACCCCCCGAACATAAACACACGAACACACACACGAGTTCCACTCAAGTTACGATAATAAAGATCTACTTAACCTAAATAAATAAAAATCAATAAATCTAATTGACATATTTTTAGTCCTTTTCTTACTTAACCTCTGAAAAATCACAGCCCACTCTTTACTAGTCCCTTCTTGAAACATCCACTTTCCTTGTCCTCCATAAGTGGCCTCCTACTTTCCCTTCTACTCTGGCCGATCTCTGTGGACCATTCTCTTCTCCCTGGATAATGGTGTTGGTGTTAAGTCACCCTCTCTTTTCAATACACACTCTTCCTACATAATCTTTTTAAACTCATGGAGAAAATTCGCAAACTTAACTCTTCAGCCTAGACCTCCTACTTCAGGTAACCAACTAACTGCCTTGATGTGTTTATTCAGTTCTCTTACAGAACCACATCTTTAAGTTCTCTGGAACTGATCTCATAGTAGTTCTTTATTCTAAATTTGGTTTTCTTCCAACGTTTCTTGATGGTACCAACAACGGCCCAGTTGTGCAAGCCAAAAACCTGGGACCACCTTTAACAATTCTCCACCAGTTCTTCCTCATATAACCAATCCATCTGAAACTACTATAAAATTTCCCCCTGATGTTTGATGAGTTCATACATTTCTGTCCATCTCCGGTGACCCTACCCTCATTCACACTATCATTATATGCTATCTGGACCATTAAAATGGTCTCATAATAGCTTTCCACTTCTACTCTTGCCTATTCAAACTAAAGCCAGAGTAACTGAAGTAAACCAATAAATTTGATTATATCACTTAGTGCATAAAACACCTCAGTAGTTTCCAACTGCTCTTAGATAAAGTTCAAGTCTCTTAATGGTTTCCCTGTCTACCCATCTCACTAGCATATTTTCTATACTCCTCCTCTCATACTGTCTTCTTCCGGCACACTTAGCTCTTTTTCAGTTCCCATACATACTACATTCCATCTTGCCTCAGATGATGTCCCCTCTGCTGAACACTCTTTTCCTCTTGCCTCAGTAAATTTTTCCTACAGATCTCAGGTTTAATGTCACTTCCTTGGAAAAGCCTTCTATGACTTCCCCGTCCTAGGAATTGCCCGTCATATGTTTTTATAACAATATCCCTATACCTCTACATTGTGGCATTTATCAGTTATAATATGAAAGTTATCTGTGTGATCATGAGATGTATATATAAGCAATAAGCTCCATGAGGTAGGTGAAGGGTCTCGTATTCACTGCTCCAACATGCTGCAGGTCGATGTTTGTAGCATGAATGAGTGAATTAGCATTTGTAGAATGAATGAATGAATGCTGAATGAATGAGTGATGTATTCTGGGAACTCTTATTAAACAAGGATAGATACTCACTGAAAAACTCGACCAGCCCAACAACAGCTAGCTAAAGTGACCATAGAATCTGACATATTGTTAGTAGTGGTTACAATGAAGATGGTGACAATAATACTGATGATCATGGCGATGTTAGTTGGTACTCAACGAGCTTTATTTGGCACATGGACAAAATACCAGTGCAACCCTCCTCATAACCCTAGAAGTAGATATTCCTGTCCCCTTTTTATAAGGACACTGAAATTCAGAGAGATAAAGATGTTTTGTTGAACTGCTATTATTAAAATTTGATGTGCCTCTCCAGTACGTTTTTACGATTTTTATCTTTCAGATAGAAGAGTATTCCTAACTTCTTTATCAATCCCAATAATACCAAACATTTTATATTTAGTGCCCTACGGGGAAACTGCTGACCTTTAAAAATAAGCTTATTCACAAACATTTCCAATAATTTAAGTGCATTGTTGTTCATCATTAGTAAGTGGAACTCTGTTTTTCAGTACTGCAAAAGCACTTATTTAGAATGTCGTGGTCCAGAAAGTTAAGTAGTGAGTTGACTTGAGTTTTTTCTTACTCTAATGTTCTCTCTAAAAACCTAGCCAAATTATTGCTATATATATAAAGGTTTAACTTTCTATAACACTAAAATAGAAACTCTATTCCTGGTATAGTAGGTAGGACTATACAAAAGTTGATAATAGGTCTATCTAGAAATTAAAAGTGGATTAATTTAATCACTTGGCTCTGTCGTACATGTCTCTGATAAATGTTTTCATATTTGTGATTCCAAAAGAAACTGTAAAAATGTAACTTCAAAACACACTCTGGTAATATAAAATGTACCAAAAAAAAAATAAAAATCAATAACAATAATTATTCCTTTCTTGTACACCCACCTTCATAGGCCTCTGATCACTTTCAATGACATAGCTACCCTATGGTCAAGCAGAAAAAGTATTGATAAACCAAAGCCGTGACTTCCAAATACAAAGTAAACTCTAATAGTTGCTGAACTGTATAAGTGCCAGAAAAGTTCTCTCCAACTTGGACCAACAATCCAGGATGATGTTGTGCAATTTTTCCAAGATAGGTGCAATTTTCCCCAATCTTCCCAGCCTTGGTGGATTATAAATTATTTTATATGAATCTTCTGTCATCTAAATTTTTAGAATATTTCATTTACAATATCAACTATTTGGATAAACCTGTGAAAATGACAGCTGATCCTGTTTTAAGAAACGTGTCACTCTGTCTCACAAGAAGTCATGCAATACTGAGACCTAATGATGGTTTTACAACTGTTTTCCAGCATATTTTTACATTGCATGCATTTTCACTTCCAGCCATGAAGCCAGTACTTAACAAGACAGAAAATTAATAATTCAGCTGAACATGTTTAACCAGGTAATGCAGTCACATGCTAACTCCCCAGATGATTGAGCTTTATTTCATCTTCTAGATAGGGATTTTAAGTCATGTGATACTATGACCAAGGTGACAGGGATTGTAATGCACCAAAAAAGTACAATAGGTATACACCTCAAAAGTGCTTTTCTTCTGTATTTACACCAAATATGAGAGGAGGGGGAGTTTGGGGAGGAGGATGCCAAACTGACACCCCATGCGTAACTTGTTCCACTGTAGCTGGTTTTTTGCAGCACATATGGCTCATACCATACTGATCTGAGATCCCTCCAACACATAGAAATAAGCAGAAAAAGTGACGAATTAAGTGTTAGCCTTCACTTTGAGTTTCCTGGCTTTGGAGATTTTTCTCTAAGAGTATTATTTAAAAGTTGTTAATTTCCTTTTATAACAGTTTTTTTTTTTAATGGAAGAAATTCCTCATAGAAGTGTAAAAGGGATGGCAGAATAGACTATAAAGGTTCTAAAGATGTGTAAATACTTAACTGTGGACTTTTTGAAATGCAGATTATGCAAATACTCATCAAGGTACTTTGAAACATTATTATTGATCCAACGGACTCTACTGATTTTATTTGGTGCTATTAGAATCTGCTTCTAAACTGCAGATTGGGTATTTTAAGTAATACTGTTTACCTAGTAGATTAGAAGGATTCCTCCAGGGCTATAAATAAATATATAAATATATAAATGTATAAATATATATATATATATATATATATATATATATATAGTTAGAACATATGTTGAAAATTAGCAGTCCAAGGCCCAAGAACAATCTTTATGCACAACTCTTCCTCAGAGCAGACAGAAATCAAACTGCAGTTTAAAAACCAGATATACCTTCAGTGACCCACCATCATATTTAGCATTAATAGACACTGTCTAATTTCCCTTAATCTCAAGTCATCAGGCAACACTTGAATCTATGGCAAAATGGTTTGGGTCTCTTTCTTCCCTGAAAAAGTTTTAAACAACAGATTCCCCTAGAAGCCGTTAGTCAATTCTAAATTGTCTTCTAGATTGTTTAGAGCTTAAAAGAACAGGTTCTAACCAAGGATGACAAGTTTTACCACCTTGAAATGCAAATGCACTAGGCTTATAATTTCAGCCCTTATTTATGCTAGGTTAGCATGCATGTCAAAAGAGAAATACAGTTTAATCACTTATTTAGAAGATAAAAAAGATAAGATGATTTTCTTCACCTAGAATACTTTAAGTGAATGAGTAAACCTTATGGAACATGTACAAAAACCATTTAACTTTTTCTCCTTTCATATGTTAAAATAAATTATAATTTTCAAATCAATGTATTTCATAGTGAGAATCTCTCCTTTTTGCATTTCATACAATAACTGCATAATAGATATAACAGTTTAAATACAAACATATTTTCAAGTCCTAAGTCCGGAGTGACAACTTTAAATTATTTATCATTCATTCATGAGATTCTGGTATCTCTATGCAGTATATTTACATAACTGGACAGAGGGATTTCCAAGACAATGAAATGCAGAGAGAAAGAAGGACTCAACAGTAAGAGGTATATTAGGGTCAATGCTTACTCCAGTTACAAACGACTTTTTCACTTTTGAGTGGTGGGCAAAATAGTCAGGAGTGGATTACTCAAAGCTATTCCTAATCTGAAAATGTTTGTGCTTGTATACTTCATGCATCTCCATGTGGAAGGGACAAAAATGAATGAAGAAGAGATACAAAGCTGATTCAGAAGTCCTAATTTTGACCATAACCCCAACTGTTGGTTACAAGCAAGACTGCTTGAATAAGATTAACAACCAAAGTAACAGGGGAAAGCCATTTTAAGAGCATATCTGGAGCCCTGCTTTTGAAAGGAGGACAATATTACAACAATCTTTACAAACAATAGTTAACTCAATAAATATATTGAAAGTAAGTACATATGGATGAAATTTCCCTGACATCATTTAAAAATAATTAAGGGCGGGAAATACTTGGGATAGAAAGCATTTGGAATTTTATTGAAAACAAGCCGTTTGTAAAATAACTGGAGATGTTTAATGAGCTTAAAATGTAGGCGTGTTGGCACATCTTCCTTTTGGATTAATAAACTTTTTATTACTAGAGCCTGGTGGGTACACATTCCTCAGATCTAGTGTCAGCATTACCCTCTTTCAAGAAAGAACCCTGGAGCCAGCCATGGACCACATCCATAGTATCCTTAAGTACAGGAAATCCTGGGAAAACAAGGGATGGCAGGAGGAGGATCATAGCAAAAACATGGTCATATAATGATACAATTTTTCTCATGCATTGAATTGCTCTTAGAAATAATCAGCATGAGAGAAATGACTTGAACTTTGGATTTATAACCAAAATCACATTCTTTCTCTAAAGGTCTAAATGATTTTAAAGGTACCTATCCTGCTAGAATAACCTATAATCATTGGGTTTGAGGCAATTTAAAAGCAATGATACAAAAACAAAAGGTCGCAGACTCTTGCCTACCTCTGTGTCAATCATATTCTACAAAATGCTAGCTACTGTGGGCATTGTTTTCTTAAGTGTAGGGCCCAAGGAGTTTACCAAACAAAACCTAATTTAAAAAAACAAAACAAAACAAAAACAAGAAAAAAAACCCTAAGAGGGGTGCCTGGGTAGCTCAATCTGTTAAGTGTCCTACTCTTGATTTTGGCTCAGGTCATGATCTCACAGTTTCGTGGGATTGAGCCCTGCATTGGGCTCCATGCTGACAGCACAGAGCCTGCTTGGGATTCTCTGTCTCCCTCTCTCTCTACCCCCCTTGTGCTGTCTCTGTCTCCCTGAAAATAAATAAACTTTAAAAATTAACCTAAGAAAATAGAACAGCTTCCCGGTACCCACGACCTAGGATACAATCCATAGCTTAAGGTCTATATGTATATCAAATTTTCCTTTTGAATCTTACATTCCCCCAAACAAATGTCAAATGTATTCAGAGTTTATGAAACAAAAGACCATAAGTGGGAGAAGGCAAATGTTCTGGAAGAAATGAGACTTCAAATAGGCCCTGAGACATGGATAGGTTTCGGGAGGCAGAAAGATGAAAAAGAAAGTAAGATATGCACCCCCCAAAAAAAAGTGAGAATCAAGGCACAAAAGTGAGTGTGCTGAGGATAGAGAGAGTAACTAAACCAGGGTGAGGAGTACTTTTGAGGAAGCTGAAATACAACAGTGAATAAAATGTAGGAAGACTACATAAGGTCTTTTAAGCTAAGCAAAAAAGCCAGGACGATAGGAAAGAGATCACAAGTTTTGTGTTTAGAAGTGTCATGATGACGGGGTGCCTGGGTGGCGCAGTCGGTTAAGCGTCCGACTTCAGCCAGGTCACGATCTCGCGGTCCGTGAGTTCGAGCCCCGCGTCGGGCTCTGGGCTGACGGCTCGGAGCCTGGAGCCTGTTTCCGATTCTGTGTCTCCCTCTCTCTCTGACCCTCCCCCATTCATGCTCTGTCTCTCTCTGTCCCAAAAACTAAATAAAAAAAAAACGTTGAAAAAAAAAAATTAAAAAAAAAAAAGGAAGTGTCATGATGGAATGCAGATCTTAGATTTATTAGTATAGAGGTACAAGGATGTCAAATGGACTGAAGAGACACTTGAGGAAGGAAAATGAACTCGGATGTTATTGCAGAATCACAAGCATATCGTGATTGGAAAGTAGGATGTGTGCTGGCAGCTACCAAAGCCAACAGAGCAAGAAACTCCACCAAAGTGTCAAAAGCCAATATAGTCAACTAATAAAGAGAGATCTTCACCTAGTAAAATGGGAAAAGCATGGACTGTGGACTGAATTTAAATCTTCACTTCATTACTTATTAACTCTGTGACCATAGTCAGGTCACATAATCCCTTCAATATTTTAGTTTCCTGATCTGTGAAATAGACATAAAAATAGCTACCATGCAGAGTTATAAAAAGTAGGAGAGGAAATGAATATAAAGTACCTGGAAATGAATGAATGAATGAATGAATGAATGAATGAATGAATAGTAGCTGTTATTATTAAGAAACCATAGAATTTAAAAATGTGGGATATTTATAATTTCCATCATGACCAAAAATGTCTTTAATGATCCTCTCACTGACCCTAACAGATATTCTCCAGTGGAAAGAAAAGAGGGAGAAGAGAGAAAATCTTAAGCAGGCTCCATTATCAGCAAGGAGCCAGATATAGGGATAAATCTCACAACTATGAGATCGTGACCTGAGCAGAAAGCAAGACTCAGACCCTTAACTGACTGAGCTACCCAGGTGCCCCTTGATGAATACTTTTAATCATCACTTGCAAAAATGTGAGTCATTTTATATTCTGTTTCTTGCTGTTACTCTTTTTTAAACCAATGGCTGCTAAGTAAGTGAGAACTTGGCAGGATGAACCAAACAGATGCAATTTCAGGGACATGTGGACCCTGACAAAGTAAGAAAATAAAATTTCTAATATTGATTGGTCTTTGCTTCAAGAACTCCAGGTATTCTTGCTGTGTTTTAAGCATTTCTTACAGATAAAAATAATAGATATCACTGCTTTTTTCTGTCGTTCACTCTTTATTTTCATATAAATAGGCAATGGATATTATAAAGATCCTAAGATACTAGAAAAGCCAAGGTTGATCTCATCTTTCTGGTTGGAGAGACCTTGTCTCCCCTTTTGTGGGTGTGACAATCCTTCAACAGCCCAGAATGCAGACATTAACTTTTACCCAAAATGCACATAGCCACACCTCTCCGTCTGTTAATATTCCAGAAACCAATGCCGCTGCCCTTCAAAAACTTAAATGAAAAATATGATTTCCCTATGTACCACAGCACCCAGGCCTGGATTTTAGAATTATTAAAGTGGTTCATTTGCTATAAAACTCTGCCTTTATCCACCCTTCCCAGTAAAGGTAAATTTCTCATCTTAAATAATTTGCAGTCTATGCAAAGGAAACAATCAACAACACTAAAAGGCAACCAACAGAATGGGAAAAGATGTTTGCAAATGTATATCGGACAAAGGGCTAGTATCCAAAATCTATAAAGAACTCACCAAACTCCACACCCGAAAAACAAATAATCCAGTGAAGAAATGGGCAGAAAACATGAATAGACACTTCTCTAAAGAAGACATCCAGATGGCCAACAGGCACATGAAAAGATGCTCAACGTCACTCCTCATCAGGGAAATACAAATCAAAACCACACTCAGATACCGCCTCACGCCAGTCAGAGTGGCTAAAATGAACAAATCAGGAGACTTTAGATGCTGGAGAGGATGTGGAGAAACGGGAACCCTCTTGCATGGTTGGTGGGAATGCAAACTGGTGCAGCCACTCTGGAAAACAGTGTGGAAGTTCCTCAAAAAATTAAAAATAAATCTACCCTATGACCCAGCAATTGCGCTACTAGGCATTTACCCAAGGGATACAGGAGTGCTGATGCATAGGGGCACTTGTACCCCAATGTTTATAGCAGCACTCTCAACAATAGCCAAATTATGGAAAGAGCCTAAATGCCCATCAACTGATGAATGAATGAATAAAGAAATTTTGGTTTATATATACAATGGAATACTACTTGGCAATGAGAAAGAATGAAATATGGCCTTTCATAGCAACGTGGGTGGAAATGGAGAGTGTGATGCTAAGTGAAATAAGTCATACAGAGAAAGACAGATACCATATGTTTTCACTCTTATGTGGATCCTGAGAAACTTAACAGAAGACCATGGGGGAGGGGAAGAAGAAAAAAAAAGTTAGAGAGGGAGAGAGCCAAAACTTAAGAGACTCTTAAAAACTGAGAACTAAGGGTTGATGGGGGGTGGGAGGGAGGGGAGGGTGGGTGAGGGGTACTGAGGAGGGCACCTGTTGGGATGAGCACTGGGTGTTGTATGGAAACCAATTTGACAACAAATTTCATATTAATAAAAAAATAATTTAAAAAAATTAAACTGAAAAAAATAAATACATAATTTGAAGTCTAGACACCAACTTCAAAATCATTCCCTTAGAAAGCATCTTGGCTGAGCTTTATTCAACACCTCTATTACAAAGAGATATTAAAGTTGCCTCTTACAAAGCTGGTGGTTCATTTCCATCTGGATTTTAAGAACAGAGGAAAAGAGGAGATGATACTGTATTAGGATAATGCCTTCAACTGCTGCTTAGTTTCATGTCATTTTTAATTACACTTTTAACATCAGGTTTTGAGGTGCAGACTTTTATGAGTTATAATCGGTAGTGTCTCTTTTCTTTAACTTTTAGCTTTTCTAATAGGTATGTAGGATATCTCACTTTGATTTTATTTTGCATTTCCCTATTGACTAATGGTGTTGATCATTTCTTCATGTTTACTTGCCATTTGTACCTCTTCTTTGGTGAATTGTTCAAATCATCTGCCTGTTTTGTTTTTATTTGGTTGATTTTCTTGTCACTGAGTTGTAAGAGTTCTTTATACAATAGTTCTGAATACCAGTGTATTACCAAACACGTTTCACAAATATCTTTTTTTCTCAGTAGGTAACTTGTATTTTCATGTTTTAACATCACTTTTTCAACAAAAGAAATTTCTTCAGATTAAATCTAAATTATTATTATTTTTTTCTTTTATGGTTTCTGCTTTTTGTGTCTTATCTAAGAAATGTTTGCTTCACCCAACGGTCACAATGATTGTTTTTCTATGTTTTTTCCTAGAAATTTTACAGGTTTAGTGTGTGCCTTTAAGTTTAAGATACACTTCTAATTGAGTTTTATAAATGGGTTGAGGAATAAGTCAACATTAACTTCTAGCACTTTATGGGGTATTCCAATACCATATATTGAAAAGACTACTCTTACTCCATTGAATTACTTTGGCATCTCTGTCTATAAACAATTGTCTACAGACACTTGTATGGGTATATTTCTAGGGTCTCATCCTTTTCCAGTGATCCATATGTCTGATCTTTCACCAAAACCATGCTTGTTGATTTCTGTAGCATTGTAGTTAGATTTTGAATCACGAAGTGCGAGCGATCTACTTGTCTTATTCAAAATTAACTTTACTATCATAGGCCCCTTGCTTTTCCATGTACATTTTAGAATCACTTGTTGATCTCCACACAAAATCCTGCTAGGGCTTTTCTAGTGGTTACATTGAGTCACTAGACCAAGCTGAGGAGAAATGACATCTAAATATTAAGTCTTCCATTTATGGACATGGTAGAGCTCTCCATTTATTTTAGTCTTCTTTGATGTTTCTAAACTGTGCTGCAGTGTGCAAATAATGCAAAAGTCTTTTTAGTTTTTCCATAAATATTTCATGCTTGTCAGTGTTATTGTAAGTGTTACTGCCTTATTTCAATCTCGATTTTTAACTTTTCCTTGCTAGCGTATAGAAATGAAGCAGATTTTTATATCCTGAGACCTTGCTAAACTCACATACTAGTTCTTGTAGTCTTTTTGCAGATTATTTGGGACTTCCTAGGTAGACAATATGTCTTCAAATAGAAATAGTTTTATTTCTTCTTCCTTAATCTATTATGCCTTTTATTTCTTATTGCATTATTGCACTGGCTAAGAACTCCAGTATCATTTTGTGTAGGAGTGGTGAGAAAGGATATCCTCAACTTGTTCCAGAAGGTAGGGGTAAATAATTCAATCTTTCACCATTAAGTATTATATTAACTGTAGATTCTTTTAGAGGCCCTATAAGAGACTGGGGATGCTTTCTTGTATTCCTAAGTTCCTGAGAGTTTTATTAGGAGTGAATGTTGAATTTAGTCAAATACTTTTTCTGTATCTATTGAGGTGACCATAGAGTTTCTGTTTTTCGATCTTTTGATATAATAAATTACATTGATTGATTTTCAAATGTTGAAATAAACTTGCTTCCCACCAGGTTACAATGTATTATCTTTTTTATATATGGATGAATTTAATTTCCAAGTTATGAAAAACTTCAGTGCCTTTGTTTATAAAGGATGTATTCTATAGTTTCGGTTTCTTCTTAAGACTTTTCCAACTACTAGTATCAGGATAATGCTGGCCTCATAGAATGAGTTGGGAAGTTTTCCTCCTCTTCATTTTCTGAAAAATTGGGGATGGAGTTAGTATTATTTCCTCCTAAAATGTGTAGTAGATTTCGCCAATGAAACCATCAATAAATGGAACTTGTGTTTTTGGACCATTGTATGTATTGTATTGTATGTGTATTGGGGGTGGGCGGTATTTGTTTAAGTAGGCTCCATACCCAACATGGGGCTTGAACTCACAACCCTGAGATCAAGAGTCACATGCTCTACCAACTGAGTCATCCAGGTGCCTCTTTTTGGACAGTTTTTAACAGCAAACTTAATTCAATAAGTACAGACTTATCAGGGTTATCTATTTGTTTCTGAGTAAACTTTGACAGCTTAGGTTTTTGAAAGCAATTGTCCATTTCATTTACCAAATTTATTGGTATAAAGTTGTTCATTACATTCCCTTACTGTCCTCCAAAAATCTGAATTTTCTGTAGTGATGTCCTTTCATTCCTAATATTGGTAAATTGCGCTTTCTCTATTTCTTGATCAGTTTGTCTAGAGGTTTATAACATTATTTGACCTTTTTAGAAAATCAGCTTTTAGGATTTTGGCTTTCTCTTTTGTTTACCTGTTCATATCTTCATAATTTTTTTCCTATTTTTTAATTTGTGCCTGATTTGCTCTTCTCTTACTCCTTTCTTTAGGCGAAGCTTCCATTATGGTTTTTAAATTGTTCTTGGTTTCTAATCTAACCATTTAATGCTATAAATTTCCCTCTAATCACTGCTTTGGATCTGTCCCATAAATCTTGATATATTCTGTTTTCATTTTCATTCAATTTAAAGTATTTTCTAATATCCTTCGTGACTTCATGGACATCTGTCTTCCACTATGAAGTGATTATTTGGGGGTGTTGTGCCAATCTAGTCAGGAATTGAGCTGAGTTGGGTTTTGTTGTTGCTAGCTAACTGTAACTTCATTAATCCTCAATTTTCACACCCCTCTAGCAGTTAACTGATGTCGCTTTGGGTTGCAAGTGACAGCTAGAGTGCTAAGTGGTTCTTCTCTATCCCTGCTCTCTCATCAGCTTTCAGCATAGTGCATGGGCCTATACCACACCAGGGTCTACCTCCATGCCCTGACCCTCCTTTGTTATTCAGCACTGGGTTCACAGGAAGCTAGGAAGTTCTCTCTTGTCCTGGTCCAGCTTCAATCTTAGGCAGGGTCTCTATATATGGGCCTTCTCAGCATTCCTGGCCCTCTGACTCATGGCAGCAAAATTCTACCTTGTATTTGCACTAGTCCTTAGAGTTTCCTCCTCTCCCCCAGAAGTAGCACATCTCTATTTGTTTTAAATATAGGATTTTGAGCCCAAGATGGATTTCTGCTGCTCCCCTAAGGGGAGGAGTTTTACTTCTATATTTTTTCCCACAAAAATGGATTTTTGCTTGGTTCCTAAGATATTATTTCCTATTCCTCCTCCAGAAACAGACAGGTTTTGTTTCCACTTCTTCCCCAGAAGAAATACCTGAACCTAGAAGAGAGGATCTGCTGCCCCTTCCTGGCCAGGTTTTTCCTTTATGAGAGAAAAGGTGCAAAGAAGCAGATTTGTGCCTGCTCACCCCCCACAGCAGTTAATCACCACCTTTACACCTTTGAGTGTGAAGATCAATTGAGGAAGACCCATTGAGGAAGACTCTCTCTAGACTTAATACCTTCCTCCAAATTTGCTCATGAGAAACTAGCAGAGGTTAATGCAGAAATGCTTCTGAATGAATATAAACTCCCTTTGTGTCTGGAGCCCCCATTTATTCCCAGATAAGACCTTTCTAATGTGATAGATTTTCTGATGTGTCAGTTTGGTGAGGTCCTCGGTTATTTAACCAAACCCTAACTTAATTGTTGACATAAAGGATGTTTGCAGATATAAGTAAAATCCATAACCAGTTAACTTAAATAAGGGAAAGTATTTTCGATAATCTAGGTGAACTGATTAGAAAGCTTTAAAAAACAAGGCAAAGGCTTCCCTGAAAAAGAAAAAAATTTCTGCAACTGAGTAGCAGAAAAAGGAATTAAAAAGATCCCATTTACAGTTGCACCAAGAAGAATAAATACCTAAGAATACACTTAACCAAGGAGGTAAAAGACCTACTCTGAAAACTGTAAAACACTGATTAAAGAAATTGACAATGACAAAAACAAATGGAAAGATATAACATGCTCATGGATTGTAAGCATTAACATTGTTAAAATGCTCATACCACCCAAAGCAATCTACATATTCAACGTGAATACTAGCAAAATTCCAATAGCACCTTTACCAGAACTAGAATAATTCTAAAGTTTGTATGAAACCACAAAAGACCTCGAATAGCCAAAACAGTCTTGACAAAAAAGAATAAAGCTAGAGGTATCACAATCCCAGATTTCAAGATACAGTACAAATCTATAGTAACCAAAACAGTGTGTATCCAGAATTAAATCTATAGTTAAGCGCTCAATTAATTTATGACAAAGGAGGCAAGAATACACAATAGGGAAAAGACAGTCTTTTCAATAAATGACTGGGAAAACTGGAGCTATACGCAAACGAGTGAAACTGGACCACTTTCGTAAACCATACACAAAAACAAACTCAAAATGTATTTAAAACCTAAATGTGAGATCTGCAACCATAAAATTCCTAAAAGAAAACACAGGCAACAATCTCTTGGACATCAGCCTTAGCAAATATTGATGGATATGTCTCCTCAGGCAAGGGAAACAAAAGCAAAGTATTTTGGGACTACACCAAAATAAAAAGTTTTGCATAGAAAAGGAAACCATCACCAAATCAAAAAGACAATCTACTAAATGGGAGAAGGTATTTGTAAAGGTTATATATGATAAAGGGTTAATATCCAAAATATACAAAGAACTTACACATACAACTCAATACCAAAAACACAAATAATCAAATAAAAACTGGGCAAAGGACATCTATAGATGTTTCTCCAAAGAAGATACACAGATGAACAAATACCTGAAAAGATGGTCAACATTGCTAATCACCAGGGAAATGCAAATCAAAACCACAATGAGCTGTCATCTCACATCAGTCATAATACCTAGTACCAAAAAGACAAAAATAACAATTATTGGCAAAGGACGTGGAGAAAAAGGAACCCTCGTGCCCTATAAAATGTAAAATGTAAATTGGCATCACCACTGTGAAAAACAGTTATGGAGGCTCCTCGAAAAATTAAAAAATAGAACTACCATATGATACAGTAATTCCACTATTGGGTATTCACCCAAAGAAAACAAAAGCACTGATTCAAAAAGATATAGGCAGCCCTGTGTTCTTGTCAGCATTATCAATAATAGCCAAGATATGGAAGTAATTCAAGTGTCTATTGATAAATGAAAGGATAAAGATGCAGTGTGTGTAACACACACACACACACACACACACACACACACACACACACTGGAATATTACTCAGCCATAAAAAAAAAAGAATGAGATCTTGCTACTTGTGATGATGTGGGTGGACCAAGACGGTATTTTGCTATGTGAAGTAAGTCAGAGAGAGAAAGATAAATACTATATAATTGTACTTATGTGTGGAATCTAAAAAAAAATACAGTCAGTCTTAAATACAAAGAACAAACGTGATTGTCAGATGGGAGGTGAAAAGGTAGGGATGAATGAAACAGATAAAGGACATTAAGAGGTACAAACTTCTAGTTATTAAGTAGTAGAGATGAAAAGTATGGTATAGGGAGTATAGTCAATAATACTGTAATAATGTTGTAGGGTGACAAGTGGTGAATACACTTATTAGAGTGAGTATTGAATAGTGGATAGAATTTTTGAATCAATATGTTGTACACCTGAAACTAACATAATATTGTCTGTCAGTTATACTTCACTAGTAATTTTAAAAAGAACACACAAAAAACAAGAAGGTGAAAATTCTATTGTTGTCAATGGCAGGATTTCTTTCTTTTCGTAGTCATTATATATTTATACGTTTTCTTCGTCATCACTTAGTTTGACAGTTTGTTTTTATACCTTGGCTATTGTGAATAATACAATATTGAGCATGGAAGTGCAGATAACTCTTTGAGATAGCGATTTTATTTATATATACCCAGAAACTGGATTGCTGGATCATATGGTAGTTCTATTTTTCGTTTTCTGAGAAATTTCCACACTATTTTCTATAGTGGTTGTACCAAATTCCATTCCCACCAACAGTGAACTAGGGCTCTCTTTTCTTCACATCCCGCAATATTTGCTACCTATTGTCTGTTTGATAATAGCTATCCTACTAGGTGTGAAGTAATATCCCATTGTGATTTTCATTAGCATTTTTTTCATGCTTAGTACTCTTGAGCAGCTTTTCATATACCTCTTGGTCATTTGTGTCTTTGAAAAAATATCTATTCAGGTCTTTTGCCCTGCCATTTATGAAAATGTGGATGAACCTGGAAGACATCATGCTAAATGAACTAAGATAAGTGAACACACGAAGATAAATACTATATGACTTTACTTCTATGTGCAAGCTAAAAAGGTCAAGCTCACAGAAGCAGAGAGTAGAATAGTGATTAACAGGGTTTGGAGGTGAGGGAAATGAGAAGATGTTGGTCAAAGAATATAAACTTTCAGTTATAATATGAGTAACTTCTAGTGACCTAACATACAGAGTGTTGAATACAGTTAATAATACTGTACTGTATACTTGAAATTTGCTAAGAGAGTAAATCTTAAGTATTCTCAGCACAAGAAAAGAAAGAAAGAAAGAGAGAGAGAGAGAGAGAGAAAGAAAGAGAGAAAGAGAGAGAAAGGGAAGGAAAGAAAAGAAAGAAAGAAAGAAAGAAAGAAAGAAAGAAAGAAAGAAAGAAAGAAAGAAAGAAAGAAAGAAACTACCTAAGGTGATGGATATGTTAATTAGCTTGATCACAGTCTTTACTTCACCATATAGGTGTATCAAATCATCATGCTGTACACATTAAATCTATATGATTTTTATTTGTCAATTATACATTTATATTGAACATAGCAGGAGGTTGGGGGAGAATAACATATGCCTGTGGACAGCAATTTAGGTCTGTTGCCTGTTTCATACTGACCACAATCTTCCCTTCCTGGAGGCCTGCACTATGGATTTTGAACTTTCTTAGCCAGCTACCACAATCACCTGATTCATTCCTTGTGACAGACTGATAGCTGCATGCATGGATGGATGGATGGATGGATGGATGGATGGATGGATGGATGGATGGATTGGTAGGTAGGTAGATAGATAGATACATAGATACATAGATACATAGATACATAGATACATAGATACATAGATAATCTCCTACTTGTTCTGCTTCTTTGGTTGAGCCTTGACTGATACAGTTCCTGACTTCAATACCCTTACATTCAAGTGGGAGGAGACAGATAATAAACACATAAAAACATTAAGAGTTGATAAATAATATGAAGAGAAGGTAAAGACACAGACAAAAGACTGTCATCTTAAATAGAATGTCAAGGAAAACATCTGATGATATGATCTTTAGGCAGAAACTTGAGTGAAATCACAAAACAATGCCCTATATGTGTTTGAGAGAAAAGCATTTCTAATCTAAGGAATAGCAAGTACAAAGCTCATGAGGTGATGGAACACATAGTGTGTTTAGGCAGGAGAAGGATGGAAAGGCCGAGGTTCAGGCAATGACAGATAAAATGGAGGAGTTAAGGTCAAACAGGCTCATGGGGCAGACACTGTAGGGCTGGAAGGTCATGAAAGGCTTTTTGGGTCTTGTGAGTGAGATGTAAAACTCTGCAAGGTTGTTGAGGTAGTGAGTAGGCACAGGTCAGAGGGACTGGGCTGCTGGGGAGAAAGCAGACCATATGATGGAAGAGTCGAAGCAGGGTGAGTAACTCCGAAGCAATTACAATATTCCAGGAGGGGTGATGGCAGTGTGGCCCAGAGTGATACAAAGGGAGAGGCCAAGCACTGGTTGGATCCTCTGTATATTCTGAAGGAGAAATGAGAGACTTACTCAAGGATTTGAATGAGGATTGTGAGAAAAAGCAGAGAGACAAAAATGATGCTAACCCTTCAGGCCTGAGCCTCACTCCCTTGAAAGGCTTTCCCTCATTCCTCACGTCTGGATTCGGGGGTACCCCAGGGCCCTGCTCTTTAGACCGGACAGTGACTATCGCACCACCCCATGTTTGCCTGTTACCCTTCTGTGATTCACTCAAGATTGCAGGTTTCTCCAGACTATGGACTGTTGACATCTTGTTCATAACTTTATTCCTAGTACCCAGTGACATTCAAAAGCATGTGTTGAATGAATGGCTCTTTTTTTAATGTTTGCAGTTCATGATTAGGAAATTTTATCTTATAATTCTATTAATTTCAACTGATTTGTTATATTTGATATTATGTTAAGTATGATCTATTCTGTTGAACTTTATTTTCATAAATTGCTAAACATTTATAATTTATTTTCACTGGTTTTTTTTCACCCTTTCTTCTATCTCTACTACAGTTTACTTCTTTTTTCCACAAATTTGGATAAAATATTTTCATGTTATGGAGAGCTCATCTGTGATATCTATAGACATTTTCCTTATCTGTTTATATTTCAATTTTCATATTTTTGATATGTAGAAGTATCTTTTTTATTTTCATTTTTAGGAGGTCAAATTTATTATTTCTCTTTTCCTTTTATACCTGTAGAGAAAAACTGTATAATTTATTATATTCTTCAAGTTTTTATCGTTTGATTTTTTTTGTTTTTTGTTTTTTGATTTATCCCTTTTTTCTCTGGGGATTTATTTTGTATGTGGCACAAAAGAATTTACTTAAACTGCTCTTTCTCTAAATATGCACAAAGTTGAAAAGGACAGTGAGTTTTAACCTGAGAAACCTCCTTACCAATTTCTCAAGGTCAAGAGTGGCCTATTTTGTGTTATTTTTCAAGTGGTAACTAATGTCCTTATTGTTTCCAAAACAATACCAGCTGTCCCCATAGACAATACTAAAATATGAAATAATGGCAGTCTTTATTTTAGAAGATGTATCAATACAGATCAGATGTTTCTTTAAATTGGTTTACTGAGCTAACACTACTGCAAAATTTAGAGTTTAAGGACCAACACAGCTTCAGCTTTTCCAAATAATCTTCCCAGCTCCCAAGGCACCCCAAACTGATAGAGCTAAAAACAAGAACTTTATTTTGGTACAACCATTCTTTGAACCTGGGCAATTTCTAGGCATTCTTATGTGCTCAACAAAGACTATCTTGATAGAATTGTGCTTATTCTACTCGTGACCTAAATAAGGCTTAATTCAATTCTTTAATAGCATAACACTAGTCTACTGACACATTCTTAATTTAGCAGAGCCACAAATAATGGCTTTCTTAGCTTTTTTCTTAGCAAACTAAGAACAAACCTTCTTAGCTTTCTTCTGCCTGTCAAAATTAAGCACAAAAGGGCAACGTAAGAGTGGGAAACAAAAAGGATATAAACACAGAGAATTTTTCAAACTTTAAAAACTAATAATAAATTTGAGGGCAAAAGTTGACTACTCTGCCAAATGTAGGACTTCACATAGTTCAAGGCCCTGAATCCCTAGGGTTACAGAAATCCCAAATACAACATATTTTCTATTATTAGATTTTTCTAATTTTAATCCTGTTAAATTTTTGCCTTAATAAAAATATGGAGCTTCATAAAGCCAGTTTATAAGATCAGAAAGTTTTCCTGTGCCAGACTATTTCAAATTCCAACTCCAGGTTTTAGTTAAAAAAAATCAAATCCATAATCAACTTATCCTAATTTTTATCAAAATGAAAACATTTACTGAGGAAGGGAAGTGACTGAGAAATATGCTGGAATTTCACCTTTGTCACTTCCATTTAAATCAAATAAGAGAGCGTCCATGTGGCTTTCAAAGGTACAAATAAAACATGTTAAGAATTTTAGCTGACTGCTTAATGACTGGATTTTTTCTTATATATTATTAACTTTTGAACCATAAATCTACCTTACATCCTAGAATCTCGGCATCAGGGCACTCAGCTAAAGTTTAAATGTTCCCGCGTAGAAAATATCCTCTGGTAAAAGATTTGAGGAATGTTTAATGACCATCAAGTGACCAAGTAAATCATCTGAGAATTCCACCTTGTACATTTCATAATGATGTACCTTCGCATTTGGTTCAATATCCAAATAGCCAGAGCAAACAAAGGGCTTAAAAATGAGTGTGTATATTTCATCTCAGAGATGTCATAACATGAATATTTAAGTTAAATGATCTTTCATAAAAGCAGCTTCTTCAAAATATTTGAATAAAAACAAAATTTGACCATGTATTAGAAATAATTAGTTCAAAAAGCCCCTTGTTTAAAGCAAAAGCAGACAAGGACAGACTACAGACTCTACATGTTGTCACCACAGCGCATCAGGTGTTTTTACTTGAATACATTTCTTTGTCATGCAGGGGTTAGAAAAGAACACTTCTTTTCTTGCCAAATTTGAGCATTTGGCTTTACAATCATGATCACATTCAGGTCATCAA
Source organism: Neofelis nebulosa (assembly GCF_028018385.1). NCBI lineage: Eukaryota > Metazoa > Chordata > Mammalia > Carnivora > Felidae > Neofelis > Neofelis nebulosa. The sequence continues at coordinate 86,371,382 of NC_080783.1, forward strand.
TGGGGACTATGACCGTGAAAGTAAAATTGTGCTATGGTGCATTTTAGATGGTTTATTTAAATCCTTCTTCTGGTGGGCTAACAATATCTTTTGAATCTAAAAATCAAGTCATTTCAACAATAAGTTTAAAAATGTACACAAGTGTCCAGAATTCTGATCACCTAACATCTGACTGTAATGATCATTTTAAAACACTTTTAACTGCCAAAGTCCTGGTTCCCCTATCACTCCCAAGCTGAAACACGATAAATTTGAGGGACTCTAATAATTTTCAATCATTGTGTACTGCACATGCTCAGAGCCGATCACTTCCAAATTCAAGCGCATATAAAAATTTGAAGAGCTTCAATTATTTTAAATCACCATGTGCCGCACAGAGAGAGATCTGAAATTGTTGTAGTGTTTCACATTTTTTTAAGTGCTTCAGTTTGGAAGGGAGTCAAGCGGCATTCCAGCACTGAGGCACAAGACACATTGGCCTATTTTGACACCCTAACACTCATCACAACTAGAAAATATATACCCCAAAGCCAAGGAACTAGTTTTTTTTTCTCCATTACACATTTTGAAAAGCGAGGGTCTTTTAAAACCCAAATAAACACTCCGTTCAATTAGGAAACAGCAAAGTGAGAAATGTCCTGATTATCAGATCAGGCCAGGGCAGAAAGATCCAAATGGGTTTGCAAAGAATAGTTTTTCCCTAAATTTAAGGCAATACAATGGCTGAAAGAGACTCACAGCTAAAGAAATGCAAGAAGTTTCCGAAAACACAGCAGGCAAATTCATACACTCCTACAGCTGAATTTTAATTATCGTGGCATTTTTCCCCGCACCAAGATTTTCCTTGCCCCAATTTACCCAGCAGAGCTCACTTTCTAGTTCCCCCCTGGATGGATCATTGTACGGCATTATGTTTTATCAACACTCTCGCACCACTTTTTCTATATTCTCTTTGTTTGATTGTGGGAGAAGTGAGCACTTTGACATTTTGCACAGCTCAGAGTTCACTTTCAACATCCAAATCCTTAAAGAACCCCAAAATTATGTCAGCACAATCAGGCTATTTAAAGATGGCCTTTCTTCAGCATTCCCCATCTTTTCATCCCAGTAAAAAGTTATGGTCTCCTTTGTTGCCTTTGGGTTTTCACGTATTTTTGGCCTGGCAGGGCCCAGAGAGCAGGATGCTCTTCATAATTCTGCGTCAGGGAAAACATAATGTCCTGTAGTTCGTGGGGGGGGGGGGGGGGTTGGAGAGGGAAGGGTAAGGAAAAAAAATGAAAGAAAAAGAGCCTGAAGGCACTGGAATAATTAAGCAAATGCAGGGACAGCTGTGGCAGGTCCCGGGCAGAACTGGCTCCACTGAGCTGAATTAATGACATCAGCAGCCCAGTATCTCCATTAACATTTGATCATTAATTATTACCCTCTGACAGTAAGAGCCTAAACCTTCTTAGCAGTGGCCTGTTATTAATCCGCCTTACCTGCCCGGAGCACGGGCTGCTCGCCTACCTCGGTGCGGTTGGTGGGCTGGTTTTCGTTTCTTGTTTTCTTAAACCTCAACTATTGCTTCATTTACTTGGGTAAACGGTGATGACCATCAAATTATAAATCTGCTTGGATTGCTGGATTGTGTTTTTTTTTTTTTTTTTTCATCTAAGATGGGGAGAGAACCTACCTGGACCTGTTGCACTCATTTTCTTTGTCCAGTTTACAAGGGTCAGGGGATACGGTCTACCTGAAGAACAGTGCAGGACAGCAAAGAAGTAAATCGTTCACCACTGTCCCCTTACCTACTGGGACAGGAGCTTTTCAGGTTTTCTCAGAATCCCGTTCTTGGGGCTCTGATCATCAGAAATAACTGTCTTCTCAGTTCTAAAATTCTATGCCTAAAACACTTAAACCAAAAACACAGAGAAGCTCAATTTCATGTCTGTATCATCAAATGATTATCTCAGCAAATTCTGATAATCCTTCAAACAAGTCACATTCTGCTTTCCAATGACAATTACTTGAATTTTATCTTTTACAAATTAAAGATTAATGGCATATCTATATCTAAATGCTTCTGGCGAACCTTTCAAACTTGTCAGAGCTTTGGTAATTTAATATGTGCATGCATGCACACACAGAGACCCAATCTACACATGTGTACACACACACACACACACACACACACACACACCACAGATAATCTATAAAATTGCAGGAGAAAGATTAGGGAGACAAAAAAAAAAATCAAGTGATTTATTAATGTTTAACAATGCCCCAATTTCTCTCCAACAAAGGTTTGTCCTTACCACGTGACAGTATGTCTCCATCACTGGTGAGAAAAAAAAATTGGGAAATGCAAACAGAAGCTCATGTGTTAAGTACTCTCCTCCTGGCAGCAGACCTTATACTATTAGCGTGATAATTAACCTTTACCAAAGAAGACTTCATAGAAGTCTAATACATTAATTTGCTGATTGTTCTTTTCCTGCTAGAGACATAATCCAGAGTTCACTACCTAGTCATAAACATAGACACAATATAACTTAATAGAGTGCCTGCTACAGCTAATGACCCTGAATAGACTGAGAAAATCCCAGTGCCTTTAGGACTGTAGAGCATACTCTCCAGCCCACAGAAGGAATCTATGTATATCTCTCCTCTTCAGCAAGGAAACAACAGTAGAATCAGATCTGACCAGCAGTCTCCATTGGACCCTTTTTTTTGTAGGTCACTGGCATTGGCTCCCAGGTGGCAGGCAGTATGGTTTTTTTCTGAGAGGAATGTGAGAAAAAAATCTCATGCTCACCAGCCAAACCCTCAAAAGAGCCTTCCTCTCATTTAGGGACAGACCTCTGTTCTCCTATTCACAGTAGCTCACTGATTAGTCTTTCATGAGGCTCCTCCTGGGTCCTTTGGTCAACTCATGTGATTCACTGGGCCTCTTTATTGGAAACCATTACTCAGAAATCACCTTGGACACAGAGCATGTGGAATGAAGTCTTTGATTAATACAAGTTCTTGGTTATCCAGTACAATAAAATTATAAAATGAAAGAAAAAGTAGTTTAGTTCTCTCATCTGTAAAAGTACTAGAAAAAATAAACACCATGGTTCCTTGTAAGCCAAAAGTTGAGATTTTCATTGAGACATGTTGTTTGCATAACTAAAGACAGAGTGGTACCGGAAGAACATAAAAAGAAAGACAAAGTAACCAGGACTAAATCTACTTAGTAAATTAAAAAAAAAAAAAAAACCTGAATGTCTTAGATATACAAGGCAATTTTGTGATGGAGGAAAAAACAATCAACATTTCCTATCTATGTACCATTTTCTTCAAGCCTCATGGGAATTATTATCACAAGTTATCAATCTTTCTCATGGATTCATCAAGCTTTCTTCCCTAAGACTCTCTCTTACTCTACATACATTGTAGCAATTCCTAGGATTTAGCTCAATTTCTCTTCATTTCAGTAATATGTTAAGTGCTTCTACAATCATCCCAACAAATGGGCCAAACACTCCCACCATAGATTTTTTCTGGTCTCATAGGCTCATATACGCTCACCTTTTTACAACTTTCTTATAAATTCACTCAAGTCTTCTCTTTTAACATTACCCTAAATAGATTTGAACCTGATTATGTATGTGTGTGTGTGTATATATATATATATATATATGAATATAATATATATATACATATTTTATATATATTTGTGTTTCCCTCTTTCTTCCATAACAATAACATTGGTAGTTTGGATTCTTAAAAGTTCTATCACATTTCCTCTAGCTGGATATAGGTGGTACCTGTTCCCACTGCAATTTCTCTATAGTGTCCCTGACTCTTAAGTCACAGCAAGTCAGTCACTCAAGTTCACGTCAGGATCTCGAGCCACAGATACTGGCTTGCAACAATTCTCCCACGGCATATAATCAATCCATATTAGAACACACTTAAGAAAAAAGGAAATGGACGAACGCAAAGCATTAAGGCACCATCTTTATGATATTTATAACAAAAGGAGCCACATTTTCCATGGGTGATCCTTAAAGAAACAGTCACTATGTTAAACATTGTCCTATTATAGTTCCTTATTAAATATTTTCCTGAGTTTTCTTCATCTTATACCACATTCACAATGACTCTTTAAAGAATTAAAATCTTGCATTTTGATTACCTCTTTTTTTTTTACATTTAGCAAAAGATTACAGAGCAGATATTGTTTGACATTGAATTTCTGTTAACATGTCCTCCACTGGAGCATAGTTGTACACATTGTTTCAGAGCTAACATAATGGGGAATATTGTCAAAGAGGGCTGTGTTTCAAGCCAGATGGTTTATCTGCCGAAACAATTCTCCCAGTAGAGAAATAGTGGCCGCACAGTTGCAGTAGTGTTCATAAGCCTAGTGCAGTAGATTCATTTGGCACCCACATTTTGGAGGCAAACAAAAGTGCGGCTTGTGTGAATCTCAGACTCAGACGTTCATAAGTGAAAAGGAGTTTTCTGCAATTGCACATTGTGCCTTATTGTAAAGGCAGTAGTGTGTTTCTATCAAAAACAATATGCAAATATGATTTTTGAACATATATTAATAGCTTCACCCACACGATGCAGGGGGACAATACTACAATAAATTGCTTCAGAGATTATCACAGTCTGGCCCAAAAAGGGCCAAGTTGCCATACTTGCGTTGAAAGCAAATGTGTTACCAAAATTCAGGTCCACTCTGTCGATTACAATTTGAAAAAGACTAGACATGTGTCATATCCTGGGCTTGTGGCAAAAGATCAACTGTTACCATTTAATGAGCCTACGAGAAGTCACAAAGTGTTCTACCAATGTGGCCACGCATGGCTCTTCGATGTACCTTCTCAGAAAGAGCTTGACTTAAAATCTCATGATTTTCAAAGGCCCTTCAAAAGAAACCTTGGTGGATCACGGCCTTGGGCTCTCGACCCAACAATGATCTTCAGAGGTATTGCCACACGCGCTGGGAACCTCGCCCTCCTTTGTCACAGGATGGGCACTTCCCAGTAGACTAACACTGCCCACATTTTAAAAATAAAACAGAAGCGTTAGAGGACTCCAAGAGGGGGTTACCATGCTCTAAAACGTCTCAAGCATGCAGAGGGATGGGAAAATCCCTGAGATTCCAGAGCTGAAAAAAAAAAAAATAGCACATGGGAGTTTCTAAATAAAGACATTCTTGGGTATGTTGGGGAAGTTGGTAGCAGCTTTGCAACTCTCTCCCTCAGAGACTATTTTTGCTTGAGTGAGCGAGTGAGCGAGTGCAAGGACGCCTGTGCATGCCTGTGCCCTTTCATGCTCAGATAATTCAGTGAAAAGTGATGGCGTTTTATTTTCGTGGAGAATAAGATGCCTTTTAAAATACATATTATTTCCCCTGGAATCATTGTTATCCTTGATATATTTCATATCTTAATAACTTTATGTAAACAATGTTATCCACTTCTGCACTAAGGATGAAAGAAGGCTTTTTTTTTTTTTTTTACAAAATAACGAAAATAAGGTTAGAACTGTGATCTCCACAAAATAAGTTACACTTTCTTCACACACAAACACACACACACAAATTTGTGGCCCATAATAAGTCTCAAGCAGGAAGAGAAAAAGGAAGGGTAAATACTAGAAGCTGAATTGCCCTGAAATTAACAGGTTAGCTGCAAAACCCAAGATGCTGTAAATATTCACATTTTATCTTTCAGGGCCCTCGAGTATGGTAAATTCAGATGAATAAATTTCACTCCGAATTAATGTCTATATTAAATCCAAATAATTGTTAGACATGCATGCAAGATGAAGACTGTCACATGTCTGTTTCCAAAACATACCATTAAATGAATACCGGTGCACAAGTCAAAATTAAAAATATAAACACCTGCCAGTTACCTACATCATTTTAGAGGCTATCCCAAGAGGCTCTCTTCCTTAATACTGTATATGCTGCGTCTTGATCTTTTTGAGTGAGGATTTGCTGGCATGACATTTAATGCAGGCATCTTATACTGGCAGAATTGTGGGATTTTTTTTAAGTGACTGCTTTGGGGGTTTCTCATTTTTCTTCTTTTTTTCTTTCCCTTTTTCATTTTATGAATGTTGTCATTCACTATCAGAGAGCTTGTAAGACACCGTGGCCTAAGGAATGCAGATCCCTTCGCATTTATAACAGAACTTTTATAAACATTTAGTAAAGGATCTAGTATTTTATATTTTAAAACAAAGAAAAATCCTATCAGGTTGGGTATGTAATGCTCTAAGTGTTTATGTGTAATTAATGCCAAAACTCTTTAAATACTCCCATGTCCCGAATACCAGGAAAACAGCCAATTGGTTCAGCACATCATTGGAGGGGGTGCCTTGTGTGCTCTTGACATTAGGCGCTACTTTGAATGACTTCACCAAGCAGAAACCAAAATATATATTTTTTCTAACTTTTTGGTAAATAGTGTTATCAAAATTACATATATGAAATCCAGAAGGGAGGGGAAACAAATCTTTGATGGACAAGTTGAATCAAATTCAAATATTTGTAGCATCATCAGCAAACTGGATATTTCCAGAAAGTGAACAAATTGAATTATTCATGAGGCCAAAGTAAGTCAATACATCTTTATCTTAACCAGATCCTTTCTAATAGTTTGCATGGTACAAAATACGCAGTATAATTAACATTTACAAATGTAATATGTAAACGGAGAAGAAAGACTAATAATTTGGTAAATCAGTTTATTTGTAGTATAATAGTCCTGATACACTATCATATTTTCAAATTGATATACTCAGACCCAAAAGAAACTGTGCACGGATATGTGAAGCTTTGAAGAACACGCAGCACATCAGGAACCAGATGCAAGAAAGGGGGTTCATCCCCCTTCTAATTCTAATTAGAAATTAGAATTTCTAATGGAAATTCTCCATTTCCAATAGAGAAGCTATAATGGCTCCATATTGCCTTTTCCCCCTTTCCATTTTATCTTTTAAAAATCTTCATTTTCAAAGAACATCCCCGCCCACATGAGGACGGTGGTGGTTGTATGATCACGTTGATATCTTTTTTTTTTCCCCTCTCAATATTTATCACAAATTTAAAAAGTAAACTCCCAAGCCAGATAAGGCCGGCGGGGGGGGGGGGGGGGGAGGAGGGGAAGAAATCTATCCAATTCTTTAATAATGGAGTGATTTTTGAAATGTACTAAGTGTTGTGCTCTGCATGGGCCCCGCAGATTCCCTCCCCCATCACCATCACCAATAAAAGGGTAAGTCATCACATTTTCCATCCTACATCAAATCTATGATATCCTTCCTACATCATAATTCTAGAACCAAACTGGTTTCCGAAAGGGATGTCTCCAGGCTGTGCCGGTTTGCCAAGATCTTTCTGCTCAGGATCCTGAGACTGTGATTTAGCCCTGCGCTCTCCAAGCATGCAAAAATACAGCCATTAGAGACCTGAGCCATGCTTCTCCATGTGGCCTGAAGTTTCCAGGTGGCTTGTGTGTGTTATGATTGTGCCTGGCCTCAACATAAAAGCAAATTGACAACCCCTACCTCCCCCGAGCCAGTGCCAATTTTTAAATAAAATGTCTAGTGGTGATTTATTGCCAGTGCAAACTGCCAGACTGGCATCCCCATTTACCTACTAAGCAGACAAATCAGTAAAAGCTATGTCATCCTTGCCCAGTTTCCCCAAGTATGTTCTAGAAGGCGTTCCAAATTTCATGTTTATTCTGTTACAAGATTTCTTATTTGTGTGCATTAGAAAACAAAATATCCAGTTGACCTTCCTGACTTCAAAAAGTTGTTATTCATCCCTTGAGAACTTCCTGAGATCATCCAAGCTCATTTTCCATAGATCACAGACTCTTCCATTCAGATAAGAATGGTTGACCATTAATCACCTGGCTTGAATATCAAACAGGGCTGCAGAACTGAAAGAATTTCTTTCCTGCATCTAATATCATCTCAGGGGCATGTTTCCTACCACTTCCCCAGGGACCAAACACCTGCCTTGGAGATTTTCAAGAGACTTCTCTGCCTTATTCCTCTCCAGTTCATAAATAACAGCACCTATTCATCAAGGTATAATTTTTAAATGTAATTTCAGATCTTTTTTTTTTTTTTTTTTTTTTTTTTTTTTTTGGCTCTCTCCACCCCTATCATTCCCTATCAAGCTGCTTCTTTCTTGCCAGGATAAAGTGCATGAGATTTTTGCATGGCTCTGGTCAAAAGCATTTCTTTTTATTCAGGAGTAGAGTTCAAAGATTGCTACATGTAATGTATTTAAAAAGAAAAGGAAAATAAAATCCAGAGCCATCAATCCCTATTTCTTTAAGATCACAGACACGCTGCTCTGATGAATGAAACCTCTTCCAGTCTTACTTAAGCTGCTCAGAGTGACTAGTTATCAAGTCAATGAGAAGAAATCTTTTATTTCTTATCTTGATGCCTGTGTCATTGTACACAAAATGCAGAGCCGTCTATATTTCATCAACCATTTCTTCATGTATTATTTAATAAACTGTTTAGAGCATGTCTAATTACAAACATTTATTATAGAACTCAACCCTAGAAATGTGTGAGAATATGCTAAATTGTTCCCTACCTAAAGTTTTAATGAGAGTATAATACCTCCGGCCCATATGCTTCAAGAACGTTATCCTTAATTATGTAACATGGGTATTTTACTGATATCTGTTAACTGCTCAAGCAGCTGTGGTTTTCTGCTTTTTTGCACAGCTCGGGAGGAGCAGTGAGTTCAGTTTCCCCTTTTTGGGGGGTTGCAAAATCCATACCCCAAACAGGTGTGTGCAATCACGAACCGCAGTGATGAACCCAAACTGCTGCCTTTCTAAAAATTCCACCAGCCGGTGACACACGCTGGTCAAGGTTGCACAACCTTGTTTTCCACCGGTTATTTTGATGATTCATTCCCCCATGGGGAGGTGAATTTTCAGCCATTGTTACTTTGCTCCTGTTTCTGATAACCAGAGGAATCACTTCCTCATTTTGATGATTTCTCTCTCCCTCTCTTGCTCTGGCTCTCGCTGACTCCTTGTTTCCTTTTTTAAGTTGGATTCTGATCTTTTGCTAGGTGCAGACTGAACCGGCTGCTCTCTCCTTCATGGACAAGGGCCAGGAGAGGGGAAGTTAAAAGAAATACTTCCACATGAAGCAGGACGCTTCAAGTTGTCACTTCATTGGAGTAAAGATACCTGGATGATCTGTAACTATAAAGCAATAATTCACTAAAAATATAAGAACTCAAAGCAATAAGTGAGTATTGCCTACTTCCAACTAGTGCCCTTGGAAAATTACATCAATTCCATCGATTGCTTGAGAAATGTTGGTGGAACTGCCACCAAAACTGAACCAGGTATGTTGCCTCATATTGCTTTGAATGTCAAATGCTCCAAATTGTCCTCTTTAAAAGGGTAGGTTTGATTTTTGCAAACATTGAAAGTTTATCCAGAGCCAAGTCTGATGATAAATTGATCGTCTTTGCTTTAAATAAGTTTGATTAATAAATAATAAAATGAGTTCTTTGTGAGAAATAAAAAATGAATCTAAAGAAATTTTCAAAATGTCAGAAAACATCTTGAACGGCGGCAAACGCTGCAGGGTTAAATGTAGTCTATCCAACCTGACTTCCCTGGATAAGTCAGCATTCCTTTGTAAATTTCATACGCTTGCTAAAATGATACCGTATTATTTTGCCCTCATGTCTTGACTTTTCCAGAAAATAGAGCAACTTAATTTCTTTTCTCTCTAAGAAACAACAACAGAAATATAATAAGAAACTTTATGCCTAATGAAGGACATCTACGTAGACACACGAGCACATCTACCCATTTCACATTCCTCTAAAGGTACGGGTTTTCTTTTACTAGGAAGTGCTATATCCTGATGGTAAGAGCACACGTCATGGAATGTGATAATTCACATACATTAAACTCAAATATACCACTTACTATCACCTTGAGCAAGTAACTGGATTTTCACGAACATCAGTTTTCTCATTTGTTAAATGTGGAAAATAAACGTATGCTTTGCGTGAATATTGTGAGGATTAAGTCATGAAAAATCTCAAGCAGAGTGCCTGGCACATAATAGATGCCCCAAACATGGTGATTTTTGTGATAATGACATTATTATGCACCATTGTTCTCCACTGGAGCATGTACTCCTGAAGAGCAAGTACTGTGTCTCAGTCATGTCTTTTACATCCAGCATAGTGTCCAACATGCAGTAGGGCTTAAATATTGTTTATTAAACTAGGCTGAATACATTGTTTTGTTTTTTGTTTTGTTTTAAATGTTTGTTTATTTATTTATTTATTTGAGAGAGAGAGAGTAGGGGAGGAACAGACAGAGAGAGAGAGAGAGAGAGAGAGAGAATCCCAGGCAGGCTCCACACTGTCAGCACAGAGCCCGATGCGGGGCTCAAACCCACAAACTGTGAGATCATGACCTGAGCTGAAGTCAAAAGTCAGACGCTTAACCAGCGGAGCCACCAAGGCACCCCTGAATACATTCTTTGACTACACCTGAGATTAAAAATTGGAAATAAAAAGTAGAAGATCTTAAATCAATTTTTTGGAAAAACGGTCCAGAGACACCATGATCTGGTTCAGTTTATAATATATCCCAAGTTCATTGGTTATCAGAGTAAAGAATATTTGTAGCCATTTTTAAGTATCTGATTTCTTGGGGGCGCCTGGATGGCTCAGATAGTTAAGTGTCAGAATCCTCATTTTGACTCAGGTCATGATCTCACGGTTCATGAGATTGAGCCCCATGTTGGGCTCTGCGCTGACAGTGCAAACGAAGCCTGCTTGGGATTCTCTCCCTCTCTCTCTCTGCCCCTCCCCTGCTTCTGCACAAGTGCATCCCCACGCACGCTCTCTCTCACTCTCTCAAAATAAATAAATAAAACTTCTAAAAATAAGGTAAAAGATCTTATTTCTTGATGTAACCCTTTCCTGCCCTATTTAGCATTTTAGAAAACTTTATTTATTACTGCAAAATGATTTCATTAGAAGTAACCACAAACAGGCTCTAATCAGGTGACGCTAGCCAAACTAGTTAGATTGAGTGGAGAGTACAGCAGAAGTCATCGATGAGCTGCCAGATGGGGAGACGGTGGGAGGAGAACTTTGGGTAGGAAGAACATTAAGCCACTACTTCTATAATTCTTGGTAGCTGCAGGGGTGTGGGCTCCATAAGGGCGGTGGGGCACTGAAACAAAGTCACACTTCCCTAAACACAAACACAGTGTGGCGAAGTCTCCTCTTAACCTGTCCCAGGCACAAACCTACTGCTTGGCCCTCACAAACCAACCATGCAAAATGACTCCCACAGGGACTGGCCACTTAAGAAGCAACTGCTGTACGTATAAATGAACAAATATCATTTGGTCATCATTTTAGTTTTCCCCATTTTTTTCCTTATTTTCCCTATCCTCTGACCATAAAAATAGATGACTCTGGGAAAAAAAGTAACTCAAAGATGAGACCACACTAGACTCAGTAGAAAATTGTACAAGCCATCCTTTGCAAAGCAATCGCTATGCTTACGTAAATGCAATTGCTATACTTACATAAATTTAAAGGTAGAAAGCTAGATGGTGTCTTTCAAGTAATACCTTGCTACGGTAAATGAGAGCATTATAACTATCCTACAACAACCAACAGTCGAGTCTACCTAACCTCATTGTATCACACTGGTCTATACTGAAAACAGAAATGCAAATTTCTATGAGAAAGAAGTGCGTACTCCGTGAAATGAATGCTTGGGCTCATAGACTCCTTTCAAAAGGATGAACAACAGAAGTACAACATATACAGGTATCTTCAACTCTCCACCATCAATAAAAATTCTCCTTTAAGCTGTTCACTTGTGCATATCGGTCTTGCTTCTTGGCAAGCACCTGGTTACGGAGACCGTGAACAACACATTCAATTTTCACATAGGTACCCCCATCGAAAAAACTTTGCTTTGTCACGGCACTTGGAGAAGAAGTTAGATAATTATGTTTAGGAGAATTGCAAACAAGGAACAGAAACTTGGGACTTTTTTTTTTTTTAATCTTAAGTTGGAATCCCATGACCCAAGATTTTGCAAGTCCTGAAGGAAATTCAGCTCAGGCAACGAAGAGTCTTATGATATAGAACCCTGCAATCTCTTAGTAGTTAAACCCCTGATTCATACAGGAAAATGAGAATACTAATAAGATGGAATCCCAGAATTAAGTTGCAAAAGAGAAATACACAGCCTAGCTTACCTGACAATGCATCGTCCCCTGTGCTCTAGTCTCATAGCTTGGGATCGACCTTCTGTTATAATACTTCTCATGATTTATGTATATGTGCCCTCTAGGCTGTGAGCTGCTTCAGGGAAATGACCAAATCTTATCCCCAACTCCTGGCACCAAAACTGGCATAGATGAAATGCTTGGTAAGTATTTGTTAAATAAATAAAATGGCAAGGAAGTGTAGGTCTTATAAAGAGCGTATCTTTATATAATAATGCATTCTGTAGCTCAGAAACAAACACTACATGGTAAGCAAATATAGTGAAATCTCTTAACATAGGTGCAGGTAGCCAGGCTCCCTTTGTTCTCCCTTGCCCATTTTGAAATTGGCCCCATTTCTCTCGCCCCGCTTTTCTTCAGCCTGATATTGCTGGGAAACCACATATTTGTCAGTGGAGTGCCATGGCTGGAGGGGTCGGAACTGAGGAAAGAATGAGATGGTACACCCCTGTGAAACCTCTCTGCCTATCCTTAAAACTCTGCCTCTCAAATAGAACTACAAAGTTCCCAATAACCAAGCCCCAGATAAAAATACTGTTTCTCCCGCTGTCTATCCACCTCAATCAAGGGCAATACCATTCTAAACTATGCAAGCCAAAATCTCACGCATCATTAACTTCTCCCTGTCTCCAATACCCTATAGCTAATCAATTAGGAAATCCCTGTTCATCCTACCTTCAAAATATGTCCGCAATCCAACCACTTCTCATTACCTCCTCTGCTATAAACTTGGCCCGAGCTACCATTACCTTTTGTGTGGATTGCTGAAATAGGCCTTAACAGGTCTCCTTGTCCACCCACAGTCCTGTCTTACTAGCAGATAGAGTGACCCTCTTCAGGCATAAGCCACATCCTGTCATTCCTTCAATCTGAATTCATCTATAGCTTTTGATATTACTCAAAAGAAAAGCCAAAGTCCTTGCTGTGGCCTACAGGGCCTCTACCCCACCACCCATACCCATTACCTCTCTGAACTCCCTGATTTCTCCCTCATGTCTCTGCTCGAGGCACACTAGCCACAGCACTGTTCCAATAACAGATCATTGCACAAAATGTGTCCCTTTGCCTGGAATGACATCTCAGATGACCAGATAAATTGCCCCTTATTTTCTTCTTATTAAACGGGATCTTTTCAATGAGGCCTTCCCTATACATCCTATCTAAAACTTTACCATCCCTCCCTAATACTTTATATTTTTTCTTCCACTCCACTTTTATCCTTAGCAACTTTCACCATCTAACAAAACATATATTTTCTTTATTTATTCCAGTTATCATCTGTTATCCCCACTAAAATATAAGTTCTATCACGGCAGATATTTTTCCCTTTATTTTTTAACTACCGTATCCCCAGAACATAGAATTTTTCCTGATATGCCCCAGTTATTCAGTGAATATGTGTGAATAAATGAATGAATGAATGAGCCTCTAGGCATTGACTTCATTTATAGGATTCATAGACTCATCATTTATGTTTGATTTTTCTTAATGAGGTGGCACATTGTACATTTTGAAAGAAACAGTACTTTGAAACTTGTTTAAGACAAATCCATTAATAAAATGAAATATAACTACTCTATTATTCTACTATGAAGTTGTATATTAGCTTACCCAGAAGAAGGAGTTCATAGGAATTTTTAAACTTAGGTCATGGGAAGGATTAAATGAAATAATATAGGTTTAAGTATTTTTTAAAGGAAGTAATAAGAAAGCAAAATTATCTTTACTTTCTAATAATGAAATCTATAACTAAAAGAACCTAGAGAATTGATTGAAAATCTATTAGAAAACTCTAAGAATTAAGTAAAGTAGCTGGTTGCATTAATTTAAAAGGTAAATAGCATTCCTTTAAAGAAAAAAACAACCCATTAGAGAATATCATGGGCGGGGGGGAGGGGGAAGAAGGGGTTGGGGGATGGATCCTGTTACAGTAACAAAAAAAATGAAACGTTATTAAAAAAATTAAGCTTTTTACATGAATAAAATGTTAGAATGTTATTAAGAAAGGTAAAGTAACTTAAATAAAGAAAAAGATATGTCTTTATGAAATTAACAAAAAGAAAAACCCACCCGTTTTAGTACCTATCAAAATGCACAATACCACTTTAGGCACTGGGGATACAACAGTGAATAAGAAAGATAAGACTTTTGTCTTTGTGATATCTCAAAGGCACTAAGAGTTCAGTCTTTCCAAAACCAAACTCATAATGCACTCTCTCAAATTCAGTCTTACCTCAGTGACTCTCATAGCTAAGAAAGACACCACCAAGTATGCAAGCCAGGAACCTGGCATTATCTCTGATACTATTCTCTCCCTTACCATTGATATCAAAGCCATCAACAAGTCCTATCCATTTCCTCTACTAAACATTTCTTGTATGTGTCTCCTCCCCATCTATTCCACCAACACCTGAACCTCGATCATCACTGTCTCTTGCTGGACAATGACAATAAGCTTCCTAGCACTATCTGACCTGTCTTCAACCAGATATCTTAAAGGTAGCAAATGTAATCCTTTCTGAAAGAAAAATGTTTGATGGTTCCTCATCATTCAGATCTTAAGTCAAACATCAGTTCCTCATGGAAGACATTCGTGACTAGTCACAGGTTCTTAAAGTATCACGTACTACTTTAGTTTGCCCCTTGACCCAGGTGATATCCTCTATGAGGATAGAAACCATTTGTCTTCGGGTTCTCACTGTATTTCTAGTGCTTAGCATACGATTCGGCACATAGTTGGTGCTCACTAAATAATTGTATACAGTACTGCTCTTAGATCTGGCTAAGATGGGCCCTTGTTACAGCCCTATTCTCTAAAGCCTCCCTCCATTACCCGCCCACCCCCCACCACCACACACACAAAAGAGAACTTAAGAACATGCAGACACTCTGCTGCGAGACTTTTCAGCACATAGCATGGTGCAACCCATAACGCTGAATATCCACTCTCATAATTTACACACTTTAGAAACCAGACAAATGCTTCTTCTCATTCCTTTCTCTAAATTCCTCACACACACAAAAATGTAACTGCGGATGCTTGAGGATTGGGTTGACGCTAACATTAGAAGGAAACTGCTTCAAATGAGTAGCAACTACACAATTAGGTAAGAGAAAAGACAAATTAATCATCTTGTCAAATCCTTCCTCTCAGACAGTATGAATGTAAGAGATTCTTGCGAAAACAAGTATCATTTCCCAGAAGTGTCTAGCATCTTTCCTGCTTCTTTTCATGTTCCAATGCACTGCTCTGGAAGTCCTCACAAACGAACACAGTATTGAACATGAGAATTCTTCACATGTCAGGATGGCAGAGTTGAAACCAGCTCAGGGTTGATGAAAGTGTGAGGAAATGGACACTCTTTATTATTGCTGGGACTTTCATACGACGTTACGTTTTAGAAAGTAATTTTGAAATATACTTCAAAATGTAAAGTCTTACACCCTGGAGAGGCAATATATCCCAGTGGTTATGAGTATCTGCTCTGGATCCAGAAAGAAGTGAATCACACCGTGATTCTGTCACTTCCTTGCTGTGTGATTTTTGTGCAAGTTTCTTAACCTCGCTATGCCTCAGTTTCCCCCTCTGTGAGATGGCAATAATAATAGTACCTACCTCATACTTCCTAAAGTTGTATCCTAAAGGGATACTGCCTATATCCTCCTCGTCATCATTATTATCACCATTAGAGCAACGCTTTGTCTATATAATTTTATCTTCACAAATGGAAAACACTGCAGGTAGAGGTCATAAAAAGTAATGAGGTAGATCCATATATGATCCTAGGGAAAGATGTTCATAATAGACTATTTAAATAAAGAATGTTCCACGAAAACATCTATGATCCTACTTTAATATCATCTACACTGTGATTTATAAAGTATGTATGTACATGTAAATACAATAAAAAAATTCTTAAAATGATGCACAAAACTATATGAAAAGTGGCTACATTTGGGGAAGGATTTTGTTAATGATTTTACATTATCTTATACTGCTTGAATTTTTACAGAAGCATTTACCACTCTTATTATTAAGACTTTAAATCTATTTAAAAAAAATTTTTTTTCAGTTTTAGTCTTTAAAGTCACTAATGTTCACCAGTTCCAGGATATCTCCTTCTTTGGCACAGGGAACGATGTTTTACTCCCCGTTGCAGCCCAACTGAAGCCATGTGACTACTTCTGGCCACTGAACTGTGAGGGAATGTGACATGTGTCACTTCTGAAACATCACCAGTCTCTATCTTTTTGTACCGAGGCAAACCTGGATGACATCTGATGGGGCTGTTGTGGCTATTAGGAAAAAACAGCAGAATCTCTAACCACAAATTGAAAAATTGTATTTATATATATATTTTTTCGATTCTCCAGGTCTGAAGGGAGACCTACTTTTTGTATCTTAGGGAGATCCTCCTACTTTTTTTGTATCTTGAGCTAGTGAGGTGTACTGTGTCATGGGAAGATCTTAATAAAAGTTTATTAATGATACTATTCATTATATCCCTTCCTAACTCCAAAATATGGAATTGCAAATGTGCAGTGCACATTATTGCAATTTAGAAGAGTACGATGCCTTCTATATTTGAAAATAGATAAGAGATTAAAGGAAAATAAGTAATCACTGAATATTTTTGGAATTCGAGTGCATTTAGATTATAGCAACCTCTGTATGTAGCGTGTATTCAATAGGTAAGTTTCAAATATCTATTTGTACCAGGAGCCAGGAAAACAGGTAACTAAAGACTCAGAACCAGATCTCACCAAATCCACAGACTAACTGGAAAGGAACTCCTGGAAACAAGTAACCAGCAGATAAGCAGCAATAGAGCAATGCATAGGGTGTTATGGCTGGATGAAGAAGCAAGGGGCGATTTATTCCTGGTGATCCAGGAAACCTTCAAGAGGAGAGGTACCACCTGAAGGAGGTTGGGGTCAAATAGGCTATAAATTTAGTTTTGAAGTTCAAGCGTGTCCCTAATAAAGGTGTTTAAAATAAACTCACGTTAGCCTGACTTTGTTTACGGAAGAGAACGGAGCGAATGTTTTCAAACTATGTTTGCACAAATTTTTCCATGAAGATGAGCTTCTATTTAATTTGGCTCTACCTAGAGTTAAATAGAAGTATTTGTACTGCTGTTTGAATTATTTGATGACTTCTCATTAGGGATTGGTAAACAGTGGTTTAATACTTTGAACACATGAGATTCAGTCCAAAATCCGATTTATGGCAGTCTGGTAATTTAATTGAAAGCCATGCCTATAGCTCACAAAGCCAGAGGTGTGATCAAATTGCATATCGAGCAGCGGATGGGGGAGCAATGCTCACTCAGCATGTCGTGCTCTTACCTTGTTTCACCCATTAAGGTATAGGTAGAAAAACTGCAGGTTAAATTGCAAACACAATAAGGCATAAATTACATGAAACCTGATATTTGACATGCATTTTATCTCCAGGTACCTCTTGAATAAAACTTTTGTCAACTGAACTCAGAATTAACACCTGCCCCCCCCCCCACCAAATCTGTAGTTAATATATTGTGCGAAACACAAAAACTCAACAGGTAGAAAGTATATACCTCGGTATATACTGAGTATATATAAGTTTACATATTTCCTCAGTATATAGAAGTTTAATGTATACAATCAAGAACTAAACAGTCCCGTGTCCACTTTGTTGGACTCTTTGTTATGGGGTAGCTCTCACCTGGGTGGCTCAGTCGGTTAAGCGTCTCAGTTTGACTCAGGTCACTATCTCACAGCTCTTGAATTCAAGCCCCAGGTTGGACTCTATGCTGACAGCTCAGAGCCTGGAGCCTGCTTCGGATTCTGTGTCTCCCTCTCTCTCTGCCCCTGCCCTGCTCATGTTCTGTCTCTCTCTCTCAAAAATAAATAAACATTGAAAAAAATGTATATGGGGTAGTTCTTAATCATGTAAACATAGATATCACCACCAAATGTGATCATCTATATGAATATTTTCCAACCTCATTGCAGGGACTAGCAAATCAATAATTTTCTGCTCTCCCACATTCCTATCTGGTCACACTGATGTTACAGCTGCATTCTTTATTCTTTCCCTACATTCTCAGGATCTTCAGCAGAAAATATGAATGTTTGCTGGCCAGACATTTAATCTGGATTGTGATGTATAGGTCTCAAAACAGTACCTGACTTTTATTGTCTCCTCTCATAAAGTGTTCAAGTCTTTCTTCAGATTTTTAAAAATATCTATGTCCTGGCGCTCCTGGGTAGCTCAGTCGGTTGAGCATCCGACTTCAGCTCAGGTCATGATCTCACACTCTATGAGTTCAAGCCCCACTTCGGGCTCTGTGCTGACAGCTCAGAGCAAGGAGCCTGTTTTGGATTCTGTGTCTCCCTCTCTCTGCCCCTCCCTGCTCATGCTCTATCTCTCTCTCAAAAATAGATAAAGATTAAAAAAAAAATTGGGGCGGGGCGCCTGGGTGGCGCAGTCGGTTAAGCGTCCGACTTCAGCCAGGTCACGATCTCGCGGTCCGTGAGTTCGAGCCCCGCGTCAGGCTCTGGGCTGATGGCTCGGAGCCTGGAGCCTGTTTCCGACTCTGTGTCTCCCTCTCTCTCTGCCCCTCCCCCGTTCATGCTCTGTCTCTCTCTCTGTCCCAAAAATAAATAAAAAACGTTGAAAAAAAAAATATAAAAAAAAAAAAAAAAAAAAAAATTGGGGGACACCTGGGTGGCTCAGTCGGTTAAGCATCCGACTTCGGCTTAGGTCATGATCTCCCGGTTTGTGAGTTGAAGCCCCGCATCGGGCTCTGTGCTGACAGCTCAGAGCCTGGAGCCTGCTTTGGATTCTCTGTCTCCTTCTCTCTCTGCCCCTCCCCTGCTCATGCTCTGTCTCTCTCTGTTTCAAAAATAAATAAAAACATTAAAAAAAATTTTTTTGAATAAAAATATCTATGTCCTTAGAAATATATTTGTATCCTTAACCCAGTAGTTCTACTTTTTCAGAGCCATCCTGAAATATATATATTAAAATATATGTATATACATGAGATGCAGTATGCTCATCAAAACTAAATATGCAACAAGATGGGATTATAAAATAGCATATCATGCAGCTATTAAAAATCATATTGAAGAGTGACAAATGATCAAAGAAATATTCACTCACTGTATATTATAAAATATCAAAAATAGATCAGATTACAAAATGTTACATATAGTATGATCCCAAGTTAATAAACACATGCATAGAGAAGACCAAAGAATGGGTTACAAAATGTTAACAGTTGCCATTTGTGGTGAGTAAACTTCTTTTTTCATTTTCTTATTCATGTGTTTTCAAATTCCCTAACATTTCCTCAATAAACACATAATTAAAAATATAAAATATATACTCATCGGCAGAGTTCTGCATCTTTCTCCAGGGTTTAGGAAGTGAAGCCACTAAATGCAATCACTTCTTAAGGAAAAGGAAACACCATCCGATGATACTCAATCACTATTTAGTATTGAAAGGAAATTATTTTGAAAAACTTAAGGCCTCATCCACGTCAGAAAAATAAGTATGGCTCAAAATCCTGACACTAACACTAAAATGTGTCTATCTCACAACAAGGCAGTCAAACGCTGACTCTTCAGCTCTAAAGGCCATGTCAGTTCCTGTTGAC
Source organism: Neofelis nebulosa (assembly GCF_028018385.1). Classification (NCBI taxonomy): domain Eukaryota; kingdom Metazoa; phylum Chordata; class Mammalia; order Carnivora; family Felidae; genus Neofelis; species Neofelis nebulosa. The sequence continues at coordinate 86,391,352 of NC_080783.1, forward strand.
TCAGATCCTCTTTGGGCTTGCTGTTCTAGTCGAATTAACTCAGCTTTCTACAAACAGTAAAGATGAGCTCTAACATTTCCAACAGCATTTGGCCAGGCTGGACCAGGACAGGTGATAACATGGAACCTCACCAGGACAGTCACCTCTGAAATTAGGAGACAGAAGTCTGACTGCCCTTAGAAATGACAGGCCCCTTCTAGACCTGAAGTTGTTCAGTTCACCGGTTTCCAGACTTTCCCATTTTATTGGCCCATATGCAGTGAAAATTAAGATAACTATGGAGTTAAAAATTTTATTTTGCTACCTTTTATTCTCATCATAATTTTATAAAAGAAAGCACATTTTCATGTGAAAAAATTAGGAGGGCGTGATCCCAAAATAAAATATTGGGCTTCTCAAGAAAAATCATTTTAATTACACTGCAACATATGTGTGACACTATCCACTGAAAATATTATCCCCAAATGGAGGTGATCCTTGGACTGGTATTTCAGATTTCCTGAAACAGCCAATATCTAGTGATTTCTCTGAGAGGTGAAATTTCCCTCAGAGGCTAAGGTGGTTTCATTCTTGAACTGAGGAATTTGCCATTAAACAAACCAAAGCACAAACATTTAGTTGTTCAACCAGGATTGATATACTCCAGAGAACAATCAAGGAATTGCTTTTTTGATAATCCATTTTAAATCTTTTCTGGAGGGTAAAAGGAGCATCAGATATCTACCTCTTCTGAGAACATTACATCCATCATCATGAATTTTGGGTTTTTAGAATGTTCACAATAGAACCTGTCTCACAGTAAACTCAAATTCTTAAGCACCAGTGTCCTTTCAGTCTTGCTGGAATCCTCTAGACTAGGTGAGAGCCAAAACCGAGATATGTGTTGTCCCAGGACACATAAAAAAACCAAGGGGTATGAGTCAAGTTTACCCTGAGGATTGGTACAGATACATTTTATCTCCATAAGGCACAGAGCAACAAATGACCATAAAAGATAAAAGTTGCGGTTCCAACTCTCACTTCTACATCAGCAAAATCTGCTCATCTGGGACACAGATCCTTTTTCTTCATTGTCCTCATTATTTCCAAAGCCACCCAGATCATCCAAGAGTCTTCTAGCCAAATCCTGACGCACTTATCCTCGTGTGTACATGACAGAAAGACAAACTGATCGCTCACTTTTGTTTGTCTCAGAATCATTACGTAGTAGTTTAAAGCCAATGAAAGTTTCAATAAGAACCCAGGAGCGAAATAAAGGTAAAGTAAAAGGAGATTCCCTGCAGATGGTTGTTTTCTGCTAATAAGCTTTAGGTAGTACTTAGACAAAGGTCAACATTTATAATCATATTTTCTTCATAGTTTCTTAATCCAAATTCAAAGGTAGTGGTTTCTTTTATGAATATTTTATAAGATCAGAATAAATGCAACATTTTATTTGGATTACACCACTCAGAGAAAGGGGGAAATAGAGAAAGGCCAATAAATCTTGAGGAGTTAATTATTTATACGGAGAAAATTTACTTTGTATGTTGTGACTTGTTTTATTGGTATACTGCAGTTCAATTTAGATTAAGAAGCAGAAAGATTCTTGTTTCCCAACAGAGACATATCATAAATAAATACAGCAGAGAAATTTTTTTTTTGGTATTTGTGCCAAACCATCCACAGATAATCAAAATAAAAGGAAGAACACATTCCTAAAATTCCTCAAGTTTAAACTCTTGAAATGGCATTTAGCTACACTTAGCACCAAAAGTTTAATAGTGGAGCTAATCAGATCAGGCCCTTTATCTAGAGGTGATGCCAATTGGAGGGCTAGCATCATAATCATCCCATTTTTGCTAAAATGTTTACTGGCTTTCTGGTTCATGTTAATTTACCAAGAAAACTGTTCCAAATACATCATCATTCTGTGGACAAGACTGTGCGCTCATGTAATATGACACTTTGGTTACCAGGAAGGTCTTGTCATGATCTGAACTACAGATCTTTAATAAGCATTACTGGCAATACTGGAGTTAAAATCTCTGCTAACAGAAAATAAAATACTAATAAGAGAACACTTTAGAGCAAAGTTTCATTCCCTTGCATGAAGTAGGTACTCAAAAAATATTTATTGAACTAGATGGATGGGTGGATGGACAGATGGGTGGATGGATGGACAGATGGGTGGATGGATGGATGGATGGATCACAGGAACACTTATGAAGCCTAATCACTACAAATGTCAATCCCACAGCTTTTGGAGAAGTCCCAACCAATGCAACACTGTGACAATTTGTCTTGACCCCAAGAAAAGCTACAAACTTATGACAGTTCTAAAACAATGCCAGTTCTAAAACAATGCCAGTTATAAGAATGCCCCCTATTTGGGTGTTCTCTAGGACAGAAATACATTTAGTTTAAAATCAAATTTGACCTCTAAATCCACCAAAGTCTACTCTGTCCTTGGGTCTTCCCGGAGACACAGTCTGCTACGAATACACCTAGGAAAGATTTCCCCTATTATTTGCAGACCTCAATTAATCTTTTAATTTCCCTCCAGATTTATAAAAAACATCTACCATTTATTGATCCCTAAAAATGTACCACCCACTATGTAATAGACTTCGGATACATGAACTCATTTGATGCTAATAAAAATCCTATACATACATGTACTAATTCAACATGGATATATTAAGTGCCTTCTATGTATAAGGCAGTGTTCCAAGAATTTAGAAGTTATCCAGGGACAAAAACAGACAAAAATCTCTGCTCTCATAACACTGACATTTCAGGCAGGTAAGAAAAGGGGTAAACAGCAAGTCTGTTTATTTTGTCATAATCATCCTTCCTTTGAAGATGTAGTAAGTAATGTTCAGAGAACTCAATAACTCCAAAGAAGACACTGACAGCATATGACAGATTTGAGGATTCCACTCTGGGGCCCTAGCCCCAAAGGCTGTGTTTATAATAGACCACAGGTTTAGGCCATACTGCCTCCACTCCTAGAACTGAGCTAGCATGGCACCAAGTACTGGAGTTCAAAGTACACTGTCCAAGGTATGGTGTGGTTTAACTGGCTACGTGGCAGACATTGTCAGATGCCAGTCATCTTCACATCTGTGAATAAAGCCAAACTTGTCTGTCTCTCCATCTGTGATCCATAACATTCAACTAAGATCAAAGGCAGCCTGGCAAGCTTCCTGTCGTGGTACTTAATGCAGTTCCACTCCAACCCCTTGCAGGCGCAAGATCGGATTGGATTACACTTCCTCCTCCCCTTCTGTTACACGGGAACGTGTGACTGGTTCTGCCCAATGCGTTGTGAATATAAGCGAACGTGTCACAGGACGGAATATTTAATTTCTAGTTCACTACCTCTCAGAACTATCTCTTCCCTCTTACATTAAACCTAGAAATGTTCAAAATGGTGGTGGCTCCTTCAGCGTGGAGCTCTGAGTAATCAGTCAGCAGAAACCCTCTGCTGATGTGTAACGCACAAGGAGCGTGAGTAGGAATAAACCTTTGTCATTTAACCCAATGGAACTTTGAAGACTTTTGTTACACGTCACAACCTAGCTGATCCTTCTTTCAGCTTCTTTTCCTCTTAATCATAATGATTTAGCAGTAAAGGTAAATTGAGTTAAAGTGAGTATCTGACAGTCTAGAAATTAACCAGATGATACCTGGTAGAGAAGACATTAGAAAGTGAAGAGAAAATACATACAGAAAATCTTGAAGGAAAATAAAAATGTTATGAGAAAAATATCTTTAAAACACCAATAAGCAAAGGAAAATGAATGCAATGAAAAAAATAGAGAGATTCTTATCTCTGCTCAAGCCCAGGAGTTCTCACCATGTATAATCTCACTATTAAATAAAGAAAAACTGAAAAAGTTGACTATTTAATTCCTTAATGCATTCATTTCTTTATATTTTTCTCATCAGCTGTGCCCTTCCTCAATTAAAAACACTCTGGGAATATAACATATAAGTGCCCGCTGTGTTCCTGAGTGTCAAAATCTTGAATAAAATTGAAAAAAATCAACATGACTTCTTCAACACACAGAGCCAGAGAGGAAAGCCCCCAAGAACCAAGACACCACCTGCATTTACATCTTCCAAATGAAAAGTGAAAAAGGAACAAATGTGGTCTCATTACTTTCCATCAAGGGCAAGATTCTTACCACAACAATGCCTATTGCACCAGATTATCAAACACAGAATCACATTGTAACTTCTGGAAAATACAGAATATATATGCAGCATGGAGCCAAAAGTCCTCCACATAGGTAAACCTCACCTTGAATGACTCCGTTGTTACAGACAAAAAACAAAAACAAAAACAACAACAACAACAAAAAAAAAAAACCACAAAAAACCTGTATCATGAAAGGAGAGAAACTGAATAATAGGGACAAGAGAAACTTTCTGTATTAAAGTTTCCTAAACCAAAATCATCCTTTTAATTTGTTTTAGTTTACCGTTCTTGAACTTCTTAATTCTCATCTTTTTAAATGTAAGTTGCATTTACATCCGTGTTAAAGTTTAGCCTTCGGATATAAGAAGTCAGTTTCTGGCAGGATTGTATTAATACCTATTTTATGATACTGGGTTCAAACACTTCCATTACTCTAAAAAGAAAAGAGGAAGATTATATAATAGGCCCCGTTTTATGAAAACATAGGTCCGCGGCCATAGATAAGAATAACTGAAAGTACCTAAAAGCTGGTATTTCCAAACCCATGGGAAAACTGTTCTTTGTATATCAACAGGCTACAGGTGTCATCCACGTTCTTAAAGTGTCGTCAGTTATGATGTAGACAATGAACGCTTTGCAGTGAGTGTCCCCATAGAACAGGCAGCATCAACAATCAAACCCTGACTGATGTTAACCGGCCAAAAGAGAGAGACTGGGCTAATCTGTGGAATTATCAGAACCTTTAAATTCAACCAGATCTATTCCCATGACCCCAGTCCACCTGAGTTGACGTTTTTCTGTACACATTCCTCAAATCAAAGTTCCGAAATAGATAGGACCGATTATACAAGTCCTATTTCCTTAGGCACACTTTTCCAATTAGAAAAAAAAGCAAGACTTAGGCAAACTGTACCAACCAAAGAATATTCAAAGATATACCTCATAGACTTTAAGTGCCCATAAAGCTGACTACTCCATAAAAACAATCCATGTACTTGGAATTGTTAAATATCACCTTCTGGATGCGTAATGTAATACTTATGTTTTGCAGATAGTTCTTGGCTAAGTACTTGTGTCACGCTCTGCAGACAATTCTTGGCTACAATAAAAGATCAATCAGACATTTCTCTCCACAAATTCATATTAACATTTAGTTTGGTTCAATTGGACAGAATATTAATTTGATGAAATGTGTGTAGCCTCCAGCTATATGGCCTGGTGATATGCACTTTTTGTAGTTCTGCCGTAGAACATACTCCTGATCTTAGACAGTTCTCTATATCCTCTCTGAAATATTCCCAGTGCCAATGTAGTAACTGACTCGTCATACACAATTAATATATATATCTGTGAGATGATTCAGTGTTTTTAGAATTATATGCTATGTGTTATAGAGGGACCAATAGGAAAAAGAAGATAAAGGGACATACTTACTGTATACCTAGGATGTGGGAGGCTCTTTGAACGCTTTATATGTTGTCTCACTTGACATGACCCTGCGGACATTATGGCCGTGATGCGGATGAGGAATCCAAGGCTCAGAGAGTTTAGTAACCTGAGCAGAGTTGCCAAGTTATTAAATGACAGATGCTACCTTAAACTCAGGTCTACCTGACTCCAAAGTCTATGTGCTTCCCAATGTATTACAAAGCTTAACCTCGCCTATCCCTACACAACAAAACCCATTTTCCCGTTTCCAAACCCTTGGCTAATGTCTGCCAACAATGGATCATTGCAACAGGCACATTTGTACTACACACGCTTTCACATCAGGTTTTTTCCCCCTAACTGGATGTCCTTCTTCCTCCCTAACCATGCAAACATTACTCTCCCTTCTAAAGCCCTTTTCTACATGAAGTCTCACTTCCCCACCGGCCCAATCCTCTCTCGATGTGAATTGCACAATTTAGCTTCTGTGAGCAAAAGTTAGTTTTGGGTATGTCCTTTCTTGAACTGTTTTCTAACCAGATGATTATGTCAATCCTGGTCACATTAGAAGTTCTTGTATTTTAGGTTTGTTTGGTTGTTTGTTTTATTTCTCCAATCTTTCTCGTCAGTGCTGATATGTTGCAGTATAGTACAAATGCTTCATAGCTATTGAGCATGCTAAATCTATGCCATGATAATTATGTCCCCATCTTCAGGAGTGATATTATTTGATTGTTTTCATAATAAAAAATTATATTGAATTGGAAGTTAGGAGACTTCGGTTGACGTTCTATGCAATAAACTAGTGCCATTGGGACAAGCATCTGAGTTTCTTCATCTGTAAAAGAAAGGATTAAGACTAGATGTTACCTAAACAGAATGCTTATTCTTGTAGATTTTAAATTGTGTTTCTAGAAAGAAAAAGTAATTCTGAAAACAAGAGTAACTGTGGCCATGCACTTTTGCAGCCAGGGTAATCCAGATTTTTCTCCACCCAGAGACATTTCTCCCTTCAGCATCTTCCACATGATCGGTAAGGGTCAGTAGATGCAGTATGGAAAACACAGACATTAACAGAAGCTCTTTTCAAATTATAGCCAGTTTCCCAAAGCAAATTTCCATCAACCTACCCAGATATATTTAACACATGTGTTCCAATAACATGATTTGTTACCCAAAATCACAATGGTGTCTATTTTTTATACTCAGACTTCCACCTATGTGCAATGTTCCAGGAGGAAAATCATACGCTCACATAAGACCTGAGTCAAAGTTAATCCCATCCCGCCAACCATCCTGCCTTTCCTTATATTGTAGCTTCTACTTAATTCAGTCCACGTGTATTATGGGTGGAAGATGGATTCAAATTCTTTAAATGGAGATTTCATCAAATTTACTATTAATCTAGGAAATACCTGTTTTTTTTTAAACTTTATTTTTTATTTTTTAAAATTTACATCCAAATTAGTTAGCATATAGTGAAGCAATGATTTCAGGAGTAAATTCCTTACTGCCCCTTACCCATTTTGCCCACCCCCCTCCCACAACCCCTCCAGCAACCCTCAATTTGTTCTCCATATTTATGAGTCTCTTCTGTTTTATCCTCCTCCCTGTTTTTACATTATTTTTGTTTCCCTTCCCTTATATTCATCTGTTATGTCTCTTAAAGTCCTCATATGAGTGAAGTCATATGATTTTTGTCTTTCTCTGACTAATTTCTCTTAGCATAATACCCTCCAGTTCCATCCACATAGTTGCAAATGGCAAGATTTCATTCTTTTTGATTGCCGAGTAATACTCCATTGTATATATATACCACATCTTCTTTATCCATCGATGGACATTTGGGCTCTTTCCATACTTCGGCTCTTGTTAGTAGTGCTGCTATAAACATGGGGGTGCACGTGTCCCTTCAAAACAGCACACCTTTATCCCTTGGATAAATACCTAGTAGTGCAATTGCTTGGTCGTAGGGTAGTTCTATTTTTAGTTTTTTGAGGAACCTCCATACTGTTTTCCAGGGTAGCTGCACCAGCTTGCATTGCCACCAACAATGCAAAAGAGATCCTCTTTCTCCGCATCCTCGCCAACATCTGTTGTTGCCTGAGTTGTTAACGTGAGCCATTCTGACAGGTGTAAGGTAGTATCTCATTGTGGCTTTGATTTGTATTTAGGAAATACCTATGTTTAATGTAAAGTCACGTGTCACAAGTGAACCTTAAAATCAAAACAGCACAAACCATAACTGTGAGAAGTATAATAACAACTACAGTGGTACACAGCATTCATGATAAACCAGTTGTTTTCCTTTATACTTGCTTGCTTTGATTCATTGCTTTACTTACCCATCCACTCACCCATCCAATACGAAGTTGCTGAGCATCTACTGTGAATGAGCAGCCAACCAGCTGCTCAGTTTCAATTTTATCATATTAGATGATATGCACGAAATGATTTTACTTTTAGAACCTGCTATATAAATGTAAACAAATAGGCAACTCAAAAAACGTTTAACTATGGAGGGAACGCATAAAAATCCTCTTATCTAATTTAATGAAAAAAAGCCCCCAAAAGTCAGAAGAAAAGAAGGGAAACTACTTGGAGTGGGAAAGATGTTAATTTGATCTGCATGGGAAGAGAAAATCATGGTTGATAATTTGGGTAAAGTCATGTCCTCAGAAATGACTGAAAAACATCCCATATCAACAGGTATTCTATTTGAAAGAAATAACCATAGTTGTTCATTTAGTTATATCTTAGCTTTACGGGCAAAAATAAATTTTCCAACACTGTAGAGCCATTTCCCCATCCAATATTTCCTTTATGTCAGATAGCAGCCAAATGTGATTCACTAGAATTTTATTTTTTGCTGTATTATTTCCTATGCTCTATCCAATATGGACATATCTTCGTACAAATGCACTTGACAACTGATAAATTATTCAATCATTAATAGATACTCTACTGAGAAATCATTACATTTCTTGATAGGCTCAATTAACCTGACGTTTTGTCTTCAGTGAGTCACTGTTGGAGATCTTGGTAACACCAGGTTAAAAATGTATATATTACATCATGAAAACTAATGTCTTAGGTAAGCAAAAGTTTTATTTCTTGCCTTTACTGTGGCATTTAGTCTTCTGGCCTTTCATATTTTCAAATACTTTAGATAAACAGTCTTCTTAATTAAAGAGAAAAAGAAGCTCTAAAGCCCATAACACAACGTCCCAGAAAACTAATGCCCAGAAAAATTGACTTGCATGGTACACTGGGGCCCTGAACACTTCCAGAAAACAAAGAAGGACAGGAGATCTTGGAGTATCTTCTAAACGTGTTGACTTATTTTACTAAGTTTACATGTGGAGAGTTTTTGGTTTTATCTTCCTCTAATTCAACTTCACAAACCTAACAGTGGCTCTCCTGCTTCAAACACCTCCTATGTATCAAACGTTTCACAGGATACTTCACCCAGGTTAGCTAACTTCCTTTATAAAAGCACCCTCCAGCGCACATGCTACCATCGGCCCATTTTATGAGAGAGGAAAACTCTGAGAGGTTGAGTGCCCTGTACCGGGTCACCCAGCTAGTGTGTGCATTTGGGATTTTGAACAGTATGGAGCTGGGCTTCCCGAACCTGTATTCTAAGGATCTCTGTTCTTCACCATACGCCTGGCTGATTGCCTCTCTTGGCTAGAGCACAATGCTGGAGAAACCAGGACTATGCGTTAGAAACCCGTTTGGTCCGTTGGCTTAACAAGAAAAGAAGGGTTCTGCCCTAGGTGTGCTAGCATTGTGCTTCCTGCGTCGTTCAGGGAATCGGGTGAAACCGTCTGAATGGCCCGCAATAAAATTTTATCACTGACAGCCAAACACTTCGAGTCGAATTCATTGTTCTCACAGAAGAGAAGTAAATATCTCAGTAAAACACTAGTGTGCATTCCTATGAGGGCTGTTTGCTGGGACCTAGTACCTTCCAAATAAGTTTCTTTTAAATTTAGTTTGATGAGAAATATAACTATCAACTTGCTGGGATCCAAGGAGCAGCAAGTTAATAATTACATGATTAGGTCGCCTCTCTAGGACTCTGAGTATGCGAAGTAAATAAATCTGTGACTTCCACCAAGTGGACTTTTCAAAGGAGGCACCATCCCATCAAATTATGTAAATAATTCGAAGCTTCCCCTCGCGCATCCCTCCCTGCTCTTTGTAAGTCACCCAACAATTTGCAAAAATAACCACGGGAAGTGTTTGGGGTGGGCTTTTGAAGATATTTTTAGTTAAAGTGGTGGAGGTTTAAAATACAAGCATGGGAGTGTCTGCCATTTAGAGAAATCACCTGCTCACACAGTTCCGTGGAGAAGTGGAATGTTTTAATGTGTGTCATTCAGCACAACATGTGGACTGCATTAACTCAGGTTAAAGCAGGTCACCCCACGTGACACGGCTGAGCCACAGATAATCGCAAGCAATACAACGCGCTGGATGCAACATAAATTTAAACGGGAGTAGGTTTTTCTCCTCAAAAAGAGGCAACAGCTGCTGAAGATAACAAAATGCCCACACTACCCCACACTGAGAGGGCTTTGTGCTTCGACATGGTCTGCATTATATGTAGGTAGTTCAGCACAACTATATTTAGGGACATCTCTAAATTTGAACCAGGAGCATTTGGGTGCATGGAATACATGCTCTAAGTGGGGCCGACCTCACATTTCTTTGTAATAATTTTTTTCGAAGAATTTTATTTTTATTTCTTTTAACATTTGTTCATTTTTGAGAGAGACAGAGTGTGGGCAGGAGAGGGACAGAGAGGGAGAGGGAGAGACACAGAATCCGAAGTGGGCTCCAGGCTCTGAGCTGTCAGCACAGAACCCGTCGTGGGGCTCGAACCCACCAACCCCAAGATCATGACCTGAGCCGAGGTCAGATGCCACGCAGGCATCCCACACTAGTGAATAATTTTAAACTCTAGCCTTCAAAATTAGAGAGTAGAGACCATTTGGGCTGCGACATGCTGGCTTCTGAGCCAGTAGGCCAAATATTTAGTATTCTAATTTAGACTACAGATAAAGCACTCCAGGCAAGTGCGGGTGTTAAGAAGACTCAGAAATAAAGGAAAGAGCAGTGACTTAGGATAAAACTAAAATTGGAGAGATGGCATTACTGAGTACCACGACAGTTCGTTTCCAACAAAATTCCGTATATACGGTGTCACTGGCAAGCATTACAGTCCTGAGAACAGCGAGGGATTGGTGTTTGTTTACTCCTTCCTCCTTGGAGGATAGTGTAATATTATCATGTGAATTACCTTGACTTTGGATGCCACTTTTGACGTGCAGATTTATCTTCTCACTTAAGCCTCCGAAGAACCCTTTGAGTAGGAAGAGACCAAATCTCTTCCAGATAAGCCCACCCACCACTCGTCACTCCCAGCATGACATCACACTCCTGCCCAAGCAACACTTCCACGTGTGTCTGTCCAGCTATAATTAACCGTGTGCCGCTTATAAATCTATTTGAAGCACAAAAGTCGCAAAGAACATAAAGACATCTTTGCCACATCTCTTGTATTCATCAATAAATATGACTCTGTTTCACTGAACCAGCCTTTGGGCCGTATAAAAACAAGGTACGTTTCTCGTGAAAGAGGTGAAATTGAAGTTTCAGAAACAATTTTTGGGCTAAAACAAGTGTAATGTCGCTCAATTCTGTAGGGCATGGTGAGCAGGTCTTAAAAATAACATGTATTGACTGCTTAGTATGTGCTAAGCATATTACCTTACTAAGACCAATTTAATCCACATGAGCAAATTATAATAGCAACAAGAAAAGCACACGGGGGCGCCTGAGTGGCTCAGTCGGTTGAGCATCGACTTCGGCTCAGGTCACGTCCTCATTGTTCGTGAGTTCAAGCCCCTTATCGGGCTCTGTGCAGACAGCTCAGATCCTGAGGCCTGCCGGGATTCTGTCTCCCCCTCTCTCTGCCCTCCCCCACTCCCTTTCTGTGTGTCTCTCTCTCAAAATAAATAAACGTTAAAAATGGAAAGAAAAAGAAAGAAAGAAAGGAAGGAAGGAAGGAAGGAAGGAAGGAAGGAAGGAAGAAAGAAAGAAAGAAAGAAAGAAAGAAAGAAAGAAAGAAAGAAAGAAAGAAAGAAAGAAAGAAAGAAAAGCACATATAGGCTAAGAAATTCACCCCAATTTAGCCAGGACGTGGCAGAACAAGAATTCAAACCGGATCTTGTTGGTAACAAAACCACATCTCTCAAACAAAGACCCATCCTTTCAATGCCGTCTCCTAACCTCACCTACATGAGAACTCTCCATGCTCAGGCTAAATATATTTTCCTTGGAACTCACATTTAGTCTTCAAGTTCCTTAAAGTGACCGTATCATATTTCAACATTTTCAACACTGAAACTTCTTATGACCAAGGACTTTATAAATTATTGCTTTTTACCCTTCACATACCTACCTGTATGTTTGGCACAAAATAGGCACATAATGTTTGCTGCATTTAAACGTGCCCCCCATCTGTGCCCACTTAACTATCCCCACTCAGGTCTCACAAATATCAGAGAGGCGGTTGGGGTTTGGGAAATAGGACTAGATTTACCGATGCCCCAACTGTGCCTCACATTGGTTGTGTGGCACTGAGTAATTCATTATCTCATTCCTCTGAACTTTGCTTTCCTCATCTGTAAAATTAGGGTATGCAAAATCTATTTCACAAAGGTGAGGCACCGTCACGTTTTTCTTCCCATCTCTTTGTACTCCGCACAAAAGGCAGGAAAATTTCACTTACAAACGCCTATGTATCTGCTACAGATATTACAAAGTTTTCTGGATTTAGGTATCATTCATTGATTCCTAAGGTGCCTCTTTCGTGCAGGCAGCCTTCTGGAGGATGGTTAAATAACAGTGAGCCCAGACAGATTCAGTCTCTGCTCTCACGGTAGTCATGATCTAATGGAAGGCCACATGTTACATCTGAATATCATTCTCTTGTAACACTTTCATTATTAAAATATACCCACAGTTTCCATTTTTATTAAGGGAACTTTCAAGAGTCAATTTAATACCCATCAGATCTGTGATCCTAATAATTGAGATTTCTTATAAAGTAACAAGAGTAAAAATTATACATGACACCAGAAGTACAGTTGCCCACACATTTCTGAAATATTACTAGTCATGAGTAGAGCACTTGGGAATTCCAAAGCCTGTCACAGAATCACAGAAATGTTTTCAGTGTGAATATGTTGTGCTCAAAACATCCCCAGAATAGGTACAGCACAGCAACGCCGGCCCTGCTTTAACAAGATGAACAATCAGACAGACTACTGTAGACAACAGGGCTTTGGTCATCTCCGTTACATTAAGGTAACGCGGAAAGAAAGAGAAGCAGTCCAGCATTTACACGAGATCTTACACTGTAGTAGGTATCATGGAATATTGCCTTCTCAAAAGAAAAAAATCTGCATCATTATTGCAGAACTCATCGTGCTAAATATGACATTTATACCAATAAGTCTCTTAAACCTGGCATTATCTTAAGAATGTGCACACGCTAACATACATCTCCATTTTGTAGCATTACACTTCTGTGTGCTTTTATTTCTCATAAGAGATGTGATGTGTTTAACAATAATAATTCCATAACAATCAATTAAAAGGAAATGTAAAGAATGGATTTTTCATAAGAAAGGAAGGAGTTATTGGCAATGGATTTCAACAAATTCCCTGGCTGGCTAAAGATATATCACGCTGGGCAGCAGAGTAGGTAAACCCTCGGTGGCAAACTTTCAAGGACCCGTCATTCATGGCTGTGCTCCCTCTGTCCTCCCTTCTTTTCAAATGCCAGTCGTGTATGGACGAGGCACATGTTTCTTCTGCCAGTGCCTGCTCAAGCAGACAGTTTACTAATTTGTAGCTCGGTAAACCTTTCACTGCACTGAGCACCTTGAGGTTAGCACATCTCTAATCATTATTTGATAACAGAAATCTGCAAGCATCACATCCCTAGTAACAAGAACATTGTATCTTAGCAACCAGCCTTGATATTCAAACAATTTCATTAAAGCGTAGCACCTCTTAGCAGGTGGGTGAGTGCGGGTGTTGATAAACATTTATAACATGATCAGCCATTGTGTTTGCCAACACTATAATCAGCATGACAATTTTATGAATTTGTTTACAAGCTCCCAGATAGCCAATCCATGTAGGTGAGCTACGTTTCAGACTGGTTAGGAGATCCAGATATCAGATCTTTATTTGAAATGGAGAGTTTCTTTAGAAACCTATCAACTGAAGAGATTGCCAAGTTCCTTTCAGCGCAGAGACATCATTAATATTTCCATTGCGGTTTAATCTTCAAATAGTAGTGTTGAATTTAAATGCTCCAGGAGCAAGATCTGAGTGGGAACCTCAGCTACACTGAGATTCATAAGAATCATGTGAGGAAGAAAGTGCAGTTTAAATTTTTTTTTCTTCTCCAGATTGACAGAGTTAGCTGATACATCTTTTGTGTGCAAGGAACTATTATGTGAATGGCTAAAAGAAAACAAATAGGGTGAAACTCCCCTTTTTGAAAAGAAGCAAATTTTCGAGGGAATAACTTACTACAATTTTTTTCACATATTATAAATCTACTTAGACATTCATTTAAGGGACTACTGATATGTCACCATCATGGATTGGTTCAAACATGAAAAGCCTTTTCTCCATTTTTACTTCAATCTAATACCTCCCTACAGGATCCGGATTTGCACAAAATTTAATATTCCATTTTAAAGAGATTTTAAATCTCTCTTCCTAACGGATGACCAGGCAACTATATACACATATTTTTTTTAAATGTCTGCCAACCCCATGATCTTCGAAATTGAAAAGTCTTGTAATTTGGGAAGAACTACCAGAGCACATCTCTCTCTTGATTATATAACACAGCTCCTAATATGACTATAAGATCCCAAACCTGTGACCGTTCAAGTGTTACCAAGTATAAAGGTTCACTAAGGCATGCACTGGCAAATAGGTAGAAGAAAAACAAGGACTTTTCTGCTTTCTGAAGTTTGAACCTTGAACCTGCAGCACACAGTTACAACAGGGCCCCTAGGCTTCTCATCCCTGAACAAGCTATTAATCTACCTGAAATAGGTGAACTTCAGTGAAGCATTATCGAATAGGTAACAAGCTCTCTTTCAAATTAAAACCAGCCATGATGAAAAACAAGTTTGTTGACCTAGCTTGTTCACCGTGAACCATGACACGTCAGTTAATAACTACCACCTGGGTAACTCCAAGCTTCAACAACCAGCCTTACAATGTTCAAAAGATTTGGAGACGAAAATATGTATCACAGCCTGCAAGACCAACAACTCTACATTCAAATGTTGCTGGTAAAAAATCATCAGAAGAAAGAAAGAACGAAAAATGTCAAAAGTTGTCGTCTGAAAGCATCACGATCTGGGGATTCCTGTAAAGCAAGGATGGCAAAAAGCCTCTGAATTTGTGTTTATGACACCAGGTGGGGTGGGGAACAGTGGGAGGGAAGTAGGAGGGTGGGGAGAATAAGGTAGTGTTTGCCACACACATTAGGTAAACTGTTATACTTCATAATTCAACAATTATGTCTCCTAATTTCCTGATGCTTTCCAATATCCATTTCTTGAATTTCGACCATGTGTATGGAAATTATTTTAGTCTAAGGGAAGAAAATAATTCAGCCTCCTAGGTGTTGGGGATGAGGAACGGGCACAGTGACTGAAACAGACACAAGGGGAATCTGGCATTTACATTTTGGTCTAGTCTTTAAACCTCTTTATACAACTCTTTATACAACAGACCTCTTTATACAACTGCTTGCCACTTGCCAATTATTTATCAGCTCTTTATATTTCTACTCTAACTTGTCTTACAACCTTGTCATTTCTCGTGAGACTTTCCCATGTGAAGTTTGGGGCAAGAACCAGTGCGTTTGTGATTTTGTGTATGCGTAGCTGAGTGTGGGTGTGAGTGAGTATGGGTGCGTGTGAGAGTATGTTGTTGGTTTTCTTCCACTTACTGAGGTCGCCAGATAATTCTACATATTTTTTGTGAGAGTGCTATCAAAATCCACGGGCTCAGTTTGATGGACCACTTCCTACACGGTAGATCTGTGGTCATTGAAATGCTGGATTTCTAAAAATATACCATTGAACGTAACTTTGTAATGCAACTGTTCCAGAAGTTCCTGAAGAAAGGCCTTCTTTTATAGCATTTTGCATTCAGAACAGTGTTGCACATTACAGATTATCTTCCAGTTAAAAAATATATACAGGTAAATCAGCATCTCATTTCCAATAATACCAGCTAGTAAAAGATCCCTTCAAGCTGCCTCTCCCTGTCTGTGCTTGACGGTTTAAAAAAGATGTATTGCACACCTGAGAGACTCACGTCTGAGAGGCAGTTACCTCTAGTCTTGAACACAAACGTCAAAGGAAAACCTCAAGTTTTATGTAACCAACATAAGGTGGTATACACTATGTAGAATTCAACCAATATGATTTCAAACATATTTTTTTACTCTGGCTATTCAGACATAAAGTTGCTGCTAAAATAGTTTAGACTAAAATGGTAGCCTGTGTCGTTGGCCATATTAAAGCTCAGAAAGTCTGTGAAAGAAAACAGGTGAGAACTATTTTACTAATCAATTCAGACACCGGCGTAAACCAGTGCTGCCGAGGTCCTGCAAAAGGAACGCCTTCCAGAAGGAACCACTGAGGACCCTGTGGTTAGCAAATTGTAAGGACCGAAAATTCTACAGAGCTCACAGTGCTTGATATTTGTGTAGTTCTTTTCATCTGAAGGTACCAAGGTGCGGGATAAATATTAACTCATAGATTTTGTCACTGTCGGTAGCACTTGGGAGTTTGTAAACTCGGGCTTGAAGTCAGAATTACTCCCTCATTCCATTTTCCTTCATTCCAGGACAAAAGCAAGTTTTACTTTTCCATACAAAGTTTGAGTATGAATACAAAGATAAAACACCCATGAAGTTCAAATGTCTAGCCCCCTGGTTTCTCACTCAGAATCCATTCACTGTTTTAGACTGAAAACAAAATTCAGGTGGGGGGAGGGGCAAAATAAGTGAAGGAGATTAACAGGTACAAACTTCCAGGTATAAAAGATATAAGTCACAGGGATGAAAAGCACAGCAGAGCGATTACAGACAGCAATGTTCACAGCCACATACCTGAAGTAACAGCCCAGGCAAGGTCGGTCGGTAGGTAAACCTTGTAAACAGGAAAAATGACCATGCAACTAATGTTCCACAGCAACCTGTCACCAGTCATGGCAAGCACCTGGATCTTGCTAAAAAAAATCCCTGAAATGAAATCCTTGAGAGGTTTCCCAGCAACACAGCAAGTAGACTTCATCTTGAAGATTCTCTGTAGTGTAATCCAAAAATGGTTTTTGAATTTACCAAATAAAATTCTACTCCCCTAGAGCACTCATTCCTCCCAAATGCCGTAACGGTCTTCGAAGTGTAAATGGGCTGGTGGGATTATAGTTCATTGGACTTTAGGTTATGAATTACATGTTATAATTACTTCTGTGATACATTATAGAATCCTTGAGATTTCCAGAGAGTTTATTGGCAAGAAATACATATGAAATAGTGTTGTGCCACTTCTCAGAGGCTTCTGGATCATCAGTAGGATAACCCTCCATCAGGACTAAAACTTCATTGCTCTCTAGTCACAGTTGTATCTAACCAAGGAGATGACTCACTGCCTAATCTTTGCTACTCAAAGTGCAGTCTGTGGATCAGCTGCACTGACATCACCTGGGTGCTTGTTAGAAATGCAGGATCTCAGACCCCAACCCAGACCTACTGAGCTATCATCCACATTTTAACGAGATCCTAGATGATTCTTATGAACACTAAAATTGGAGAAACACTGAGCTAACAAATAAATATATATAAAGTACAGAATGTCTTTCTGTATTCTAAACACTCTTATAGGAGCTTAAATGCATTTACTTAACCCACACAATAAACTCATAAGGTAAGTGTAAAGACCACAGTTTTATAGATACAGGCAAACACCTAGCTTCACATATGTAAGAGATGCTCAAAATGGTATTATGAGTGGAATTGGTTTCTTTCCTGACACTCCACTAATGGGCACACAAAGGTTCTTTAGGAAAACTCTGTGGACATCCATGGTGACCTTGGTCTGTGGGCACACAAAGGTTCTTTAGGAAAACTCTGTGGACATCCATGGTGACCTTGGTCTGTCATTCCTCACTTAAAACCTTCCATTCTTGGGGGAAAAACACAATTGACACAGAAACCAGTCAAGATACCCATCCCAGAATTGTGGAGAAGGATACTTTTGGAAAAATTGCAAGCACCACAAAGAGCAGATGAATTTCCCATCTCAGCTTTCCGTTCCTGACAAGGTGTGCCTTACCTTGAAATGTGAGACCACCAACCTATTCTTTTTTAAAATATTCTTTGCATTACTAAACATATTGAAAAACTAGAAAGTGGGATTTTTTTATCTGTTATTCCTGGTAATGGTCCATGATTAAAATAATTTCAGAATAAAACTAAAATAAACCTTATGACTCCAGCACAACACAGAGATAGAGACAGAGAGACAGGAAGGAAGGAAGGAAGGAAGGAAGGAAGGAAGGAAGGAAGGAAGGAAGGAAGGAAGGAAGGAAGGAAGGAAGGAAAAGGAAAATTCCAAATCAGATTGTCTTCAAAAAATCAAAATCATCACCTTTAACAATGCATGAATAAAAGCAAAAAAAAAAAAAAAAGTGCACCATATGTGAGGCATCTGGGTGGCTCAGTGTGTCAAATGTCCAACTTTGGCTCAGGTCATGATATCACGGCTCATGAGTTCAAGTCCCACATTGGGCTCTGTACTGATAGTGTGGAGCCTACTTCGGATTCTCTCTCTCTCCCTTTGTCTCAAAATAAATAAATAAATAAACTTTAAAAAAGAGTCTCTTTCTTGGTTTGTCTCTTTTTTTCTTTTGCTTGTTTTGTTTCTTAAATTCCACATATAAGTGAAATCATATGGTATTTGTCTTTGACTTATTTCACTTAGCATAATACCCTCTAGATCTGTTCATGTTGTTGCAAATAGCAAGGTTTCTTGTTTTTTTGTGGTTGAAAAATATTCCATTGTATACATGTCCCATTTCTTCTTTATCCATTTACCTATCAATGGACACTTGGGCTGCTTCCATAGTTGGGCTATTGTAAACAATGTGGCTATAAACATCAGGGTGCATGTATCCCTTTGAATTAGTTTTTTTGTATTTTGGGGGTAAATTTCCAATAGTGCAATTCCTGGATTGTTGGGTAGTTCTATTTTTAACTTTCTGAGCAAACTCCATACCGTTTTCCACAGTGGCTGCACCAATTTGTATTCCCACCAACAGTGCACAAGTGTTCCTTTTTCTCCACACCCTTGCCAACACTTGCTGTTTCTTGTGTTTTTGATTTTAGCCATTCTGACAGGTGGGAGGCAGCATCTCATAGTAGTTTTGATTTGTATTTCCCTGATAATGAGTAACACAGAGCATCTTTTCATGTGTCTGTTGGACGTCTGTATGTCTTCTTTGGAGAAATGCCTGTTCATGTCTTCTGCCCATTTTTTAATTGGACTATTTGCTTTTGGGGTACTGAGTTGTATCAGTTCTTTACATATTTTGGATACTAACCATTTACAGGATATGTCATTTGCAAATATCCTCTCCCTTTCAGTAGGTTGTCTTTTCTGGTGATTTTCTTAATAATGTTTTCTTTCTCTAACTTGTTTTATTATAGAGAATATAATATATAATACATACATCATATATGATGTGTGTTGGTTAGCTTTTTATGTTATTGGTAAGGCTTCCAGTCAACATTAGGCTATTAATAATTAAGTTTCTGGGGAGTCAAAAGTTTTACACAGCTTTTCCACTGCCCAGGGCATGGGTACCCCTACCCCCCTGTGTTGTTCAATGGTCAACTGTTTTTTTTTTTCTCTTACTTGACATAAACCATTTGCTATGGAATTTATTGAATTAAAACAATGACCAGAATCTGTTCTTTGAGGATTTGCACTCTTGCTTTTATTCCACTAACATAATAGTTACTAATAGAAAATTTATTACCTAGAATACAAATACTAAAAGTCTCTCACTTATTAGAATGAGCACTATCAATACAATGGAAAGTCTAATTTTTGTATTTATCACTGGACTTCATTCTAGACCCCCTGTAAGATCATCGTATTGTTTTGATTGGTAAATGACAAAAGGTGCACTCAGCAACTTCCTCACTTACCTTTAAGTTACTATTTATCAACATTTTCTCTGTTGCTCTAAAGCAATCATGAGATGTATGTAGAAAGATTCAATGCCACATATTTTACACTTCTAAGTTTTATTCTAATATTTAACCTATTAGAATTTTCTTCATATCATAATAATTTCTAGATTTGAAGCAAAAATTCTCCATCTTGATTTTCATTTTCTGCCCATCCTAACTTTCAGATTAAACTCTAAGCATCAACCACAATTACTGCTGACATCTTTGTATCAATGAGCCTCTGTGATTTTTATGCAAAGCCTGAAAACTTCACCCAGGGTGTCATTAAATTAGGCAAGGTTGATTTTCCTCTGTGTTTACTAACTGAAGCACATAGTCTCTGATCTTAGAAGTTCATGCCTGGCTAGGCAGCCATGCCCAGTTTTCACAATTTATCATTTGTTGTAATGGCTTTTTTAAAAATCTCGGTAAAATATTCTGTCTCTTTCACATGAATATCCTTTACCTGGATAAGCAGAAGAAAAATAACACTTGTTTAAAATTAATTTCTTACTTTTCCCTCAGTGCAGTGCATCTAAAGAAGCAAAACTTATTGAATTAAATTTAATGACATAATAAATTCTTCCTTTCTGACAATACTGTGGTTTAATTCACAAGTGCACTTTAAGCTTTTGCCTTTAGCATCTGATGGGTCATTAGTCTGTACGTAATCCAGCAGGCAGACTCCTCAGAGTCTAAACTCCATCAGCAAGCACCAAATCAGTAGTTTCTGAAATATGACTTGTAGGTCAAATGTCCTGAAAAAGAGTGCCTTGGGCATCCCAGATGGAGAATAGGGCATGACAAGCAACAAACTGGGACAGAATTTGATGCGGACACTCACTAAAGACTCCATTCATTCTAACTCACTAAACAACTCTTCTCCAAATGATTTGACT
Source organism: Neofelis nebulosa (assembly GCF_028018385.1). NCBI lineage: Eukaryota > Metazoa > Chordata > Mammalia > Carnivora > Felidae > Neofelis > Neofelis nebulosa. The sequence continues at coordinate 86,412,224 of NC_080783.1, forward strand.
CTTACTCTCGATGTCTCTAGCCAGTAGGTCATACAATGAAATTGGCTGCTACGTGCCAACAGGCTTAACATACATGTCATCAAGTTGAACATATTCTAATCACATTTTGCCCCGAGAACCTTTGTCTAATATCACAAAACAATCCATGGAATCGCTGTCAGTCATCCCAGACCAAAACAAGCTAATTGCTGCACATCACCCCTACATCGGGAAAATGCTCTCTGCTGGGTCAAATAGTCGCTTTTTTCCTGAAAGCATCTTCTCATGCTGAAAAATAGAAATACAGATCCCATTAACATTTTTTCCCAGAATTTCACATAAGATTTGGGAAAACCATTTTTCCACCCTAACTTTAACAGCTTAAATAGCTAACCTATCCAATCTACTGTAGTTCTGCCAAAGTGTTGCATTCATTTATTCACTTGGATGGTGCTAGATACTGGAAAAAGTCCCTGCCATCAAGAGTTAAACAGGTTATCTTGGATAAGTAATGTAATAGTGTACTTTAGACATCATCATCATCATCATCTCATCATTATTATGATCATCTTATGTTTAAATTCTTTAAGTAAAGAATTTAACATAAAACAAAACTGGACACTAGATACAATTGAGACCTGACATTATACATGAAGCAATGGGAAAAAAAACCCATCCTCCTCCTAAATGGAATTTTCAACATTCTATAAAAGCATCTTGTCTCACCTCATCATGGTGAGGAAGTTCCTAGAGGAACTTGGGAGGAAGACTAGACCCAATAGTTGAATTAGATCACTTTGTTTAGAAATGTTAAAGCCAGCATCTAAAACTGCTGGTTGTCCATGTCCCCATGAGCAGAGAGAGAAACAGTGAGGGTCATAGGAGCAGGAAAGATATAGAGGACTTGGATCCCGAAGGGAAGGAAATTGCTGAAAGAATGAGAAGGGAGAGAGAAAAAGAGTCTGAAAGAGAAGTGAGTAGAGACAGAAGCAAGAGGGCAGGAGAAGCAAGAAAGGAAGAGCAAAAAGAGAAGAGAAATTGAAGAGTAGGTAGGAGGAAGAAGAAATGAGAAGAGAACTCAACTAGGGCACGTACACCTAAATCCATGAAATTAACACATTGAAAATAATCCCGTGTCTCCTTATAGAGAGAAGAAGGGGTTGGATCAAGTGGGATAGCTTCCTACATAAGAAAGCCAACTGACCTGTGATGGTAGGCAGCTTCTCAAATGGCTCCTGCCTCCTGACATTCACATTCTGTATCATCCCCTCCCACTGATAGGGGGCTGGACCTAGTGACTCACTTCTAATGGACAGAACACAGTAAAAGTGACTCGATAGCACTTGAAGATTAAGTTAGAAAAAAAGCTCTGGCCTCCCCCTTGTCTGTCCTTTCTTACTCTCTGTCATTTACCCCCTCTGAGGGATATCAGCTGCCATATTGTGAGCTGCCCTATGGAAAGGGCCATGTAATACGGGACTGAGGATGGCTTCTGGCCATCAGCCACTAAAGAAATGGGGTTCTCAGTCCAACACCTCCCCAGGAACTAAACCCTGCCGACAACTACCTAAGTAAGTTTAGAAGTTAATCCTCCCTCAACTGAGCCTTTAGATGAGACTGCAAACTCTGCCTAACACCTGGATTATAACTTTGAGAAGTCTTTGAGACAGCAGCACTACTCAAGCACCCCTCAGATTCCTAATCCACAGAAACTATGACATAATAAATATTTCTTATTTTAAGCTGCTATTTTTTAAGATAATTTATTACACATCAATGGATAACCAATATACACATTTATATGAATTTGACCACTTTGCCCCAGATTAACTCGAGATTAGTGGGTGGATTGCTCAGGCAGCCCAAATAAATTTAATAACAGAATTATGAAGATCCAGCCTGTAATAAACTAATCAGCAAATCTCACTCACGTTTCACACAGACACCTGGGTTTGAGCACCAACTACAGGCCAGGTACTTAACTACCTAGGAGATAATGGCGTCATTCAACCTCTCTGAGACAGTCTTCATATGTGAAAAATGGGGCTAATAATTATCCCTGCTTGTCATGCCTGCCATGAGATTGACTTTAGTTCATGTAATTGAAACTACTTTGGAAATTATAAAGTCAGTCATAAAATAAGTACTTAGAAGACTACTGCAGTCCCACTCAAGGGATTTTTCTGGGCTAATAACATTTTAAATATTTGCAACTCCTTAAAAAGTATTTCCTCTTTTTTATGAGGCAAAAGATAGAATCTCTATAGTTCTTAAGCTTTGCCACAACTGAAAACATCTTAAGTTCTCATTCTGTTTTTTCCAAATACATATCAACATCCATTTTAAAACTAGTCATTTCTTACGTATTGAATTTTTTTAATGTTTTTTTAATTTTTATTTTATTTTTGGGGGAGTGAGAGACAGAGACAGAGTACTAGTGAGAATGGGCAGAGGGAGAAGGAGACACAGAATCCAAAGCAGGCTTCAGGATCTGAGCTGTCAGTGCAGAGCCCAACACGGGGCTCGACCTCATGAATCAGGAGTTCATGACCTGAGCTGAAATTGGATGCTTAACCGACTGAGCCACTCAGGCTCCCCTCTTTATTTTGAAAGGTGTATGTCTTAGGTGACTGCTCTAGACACAGACTGAGATAGGAATTCTTGTTGGAAAGATTTTTTTTTTTTTTTTTTTGAGGAACATTTGTAGAAGAAGGAGAGAGAAGAAAGAGGGAAAGAACACTAGACAAGCTCGGCCAGAGAACAGCTCAGCTGACACCATGGAGAAGCTCTGGAGTACAAATCGCAACCCAGCATTGGGTCCACCTTGAGGCTGAAAGGCTGGCCTTTGCAAGCTTCCTCCTTCCCAGGCAGTCATTGATCAGAGGGCAATTCCCCAGAGAAGGAGACAGTGCTGAGTTTACCAGCCACACTCAAACAACCAGGAGAGCACGTAGCAGCCATTAAAGAGGATCCTGGGTAGGGTTCCACTACAAAGTACACGTAGCATCCTTTCTCATGGTATTTTATCATCATTTCTGCAAATAAGTCTTGATACGCTAAGCTTTTCAGCATTGATCACTTTTACACCAGCTGTGTTAAATGAGACAGAAGAAGGAGCAGTGTAGAAAAATAAAGATTTGTCTTTAATCAGAGTTGTAAAATGTAATTCAGCTCAGATTAAAAAAGAAAGGGAGTCACCAGGAGATCTTTTTTCTCCTAAAATATAGACATTAAGAAATATATATAAGAGATACTTAACCAAGGCTGAGGCAAGGAGAGGACCTGGAGAGTAATGGTTGCTTAGTAAGCCCAAGTGGGAGAAGGGTCTGGGGAGATGAATGAGAGGAGAAGGGAGAATGTGAAGGGTTTGAACTCATGTCCCTGAGAGAAGCAAAGGCAAAAAAAAAGTCCATGCCAGTGCCCATGAGGGAGGGGCAGGCGAGGAGGGAAAGGGAGAAGAAGGAATGATGACTTCAAAGACAAGATATTTCAACCAGTTTGGAATCACAGATGTATCCTAACTACCTCTCCTGCCAAAGCACACCTCCTGTCAAGCTTTCCTCTGTTTCTCCAATCTGACATGGCCCACTTTTTTCCTTACAAACTGTTTACATTTGAAAAGCTCAATCATGAAACAGAAGATGGTAAAACTTCTGTTTACCCAATGGTTATCATTCACACTTGAGCTGAAGCTTCCTGAAATATTGTTGCTCTTGGTTGCATTTTGGGGGGTATTTGTTGGAAAATGTACTTTGACAACAGTTGCCTAGAAGAAATTCTCGAGCTTCAGAATGCATGAGAGGATTTACGGAGGAACTCAAATGAAAAAGTAGAATCTGGGGTTTATACGCTGTACAGGGCTCCCAGCCTTCCCTCCTCCCAGCATGGATGCATGATCACTGCCAACCCTCGTTTGTGTTTCTGACATTAATGAATTTTGGCTTTTTTAGTATATCTGAAAAAAAGATTGGAGATTCCCATGAATAAAACACTACAGTGGCAATAATATTTCAACTAGGATTCAGTCTCTTTCCATCATTCTCAAACATAGGTTACCAGTTTTTAAAACTATTTCAGCTAAGGAATGTTTATGTACGATAAAACTAAATGTAAACATGGGTTTAAGGTGATTGCCCAGTTGCTTTATATAACAAAATCTCTGCTGGTTTTCAAACTTATATTGAAACAGTATGCTAGTTCTGTTCTAACAGTATATAAAGATACTGGCTTTCCTAGATACATAAGCAAAGTCTTTTATGAGCTCATAAAGGCCAGACTTCGGAATATTTAAGTATTGGGTAATTCATAGAACAATATCTTTAGTCATTCAGCTAACGTAGAAGGCAACCACAATTTATTCTTCTTAGATCTCTTCCTCTCATTTTTTTTTTATATTCTTAGGAGGTGACAGGTATTTAGAAAAGACCTAAATACATTTTTTACTATTATTGAACTATCAAAGAGGTGCTCTCTTGTGGGACTCCCTTCTCTTCCTCACTCTGTGTATGTTAACCCACTTCAGAGACAATGGTGAGATGAACCCAAAATGCCAACTGACTATTTGCATTATAAATGGAGGCACAAAAGGATATTTTAAAACTGTTGGTTGATCTGGCATATCAAAGATTTCTTTCTAAGCTATTTCAGTGACTGCATTGAAGCAAACTGAAAGCAATGGCTTAAAAGGGGCCAAAAAAAAAAAAACATTAAAAAAACCCATCTTATTTCCATGGAAAAATTCAGTTTACTCTCCTAACCTCCCCGCCTTTTGAATTACTTCTCTTTCTTACCCTCTTCTCTATTTGCAGGACTCAACAAGGAAGGAATCTGCAGTTCTCTGAATTCAAGGGTTAAGCCGGTTCTCTCTGGAGTGCAATCTGTTTTCCTTGCCTTGTCAAATCTGCACTCAAACTTCTAGCAAATAGCCTAACATCCATTTTTTGTTCCATTGAGCTAATTAACAATATTGTGGCTCTGATTCTACACATGTGTATACCATTTCCCTCTGTTTCATAAAGCACCTAACAGAATTATAGGTCATTAGTGTGTCTACCTGAGAGTCAATACAAGGGAAATGAACAAAAATTAAACAAAAGGTCTCCACGTCTTAACAATTGCTACAGCTTTCTTAACTTCTTCTTTGACCCTCATTGATCTGTGGTTTTGTTTTCTGTTTTCAAAATGGAGGCCAGGGCCTTCCTAAGAACCATGGGAAAGTCGAACTGGGCTGCAGACAGGTGGTGTTTCAATTTGACTAAATAACCACTGAACATGGTACAGTCCTCCATGGAAGAGGCCAAGTTTGCCATGTGGTAGTGGCAGTGCCTGTGGAAGGAACTGGACTTCTCCTTTTTAGCAGGACCTTGGGAGAGTAGAGATGTAAGGGCTGATGACTGTTCATGGTCTCACAGGATGGAGAAATAGGCAATGCTCACAGAATATGAAATCTTATTATCGGAACACTAGGGGGAAGGCAAAGTACTTTGGTCAGCAAATTCTTAGGAGTAAAATACACACTATTACTAAATTGGTCTATACAACAAGGTATCTCTAAAATGAAAAGTTATGCCCATATTTGACCATTGGTCATTTCCAAGTATTATTTTAACTATGTGCTCTCTAAGGAAGTTATCCTATCTGCCTCTCATTTGACAGTGCTAGACTATTTATACTAAATTAGTTGAATATCTGATGTATGTGCACCTACAATATCAAACTCCTATAAAACTATGCCAAATTTTGCTTCTTATCACATTCTATTATACTTTATATTGATAGGAAAATAGTTCATGTGGGAACAGATACCAGTCTCTTTGTTCTGATTTTTGTTTAATGTAGCAAATTTTCCTGGATATGAAATGTTGAGGACACAGAACTCCGGCTGTAAGTCCACCAACTATTTCAGTGTTATTCACTGGAAATACATACAAACTGACCCCCAACCCTCTGAACACCCACCGCACCACACACCCTGACTACCACCCAAACAAAAACAAGAACAAAAAGGAAATAACAAGATATCACCGTAGATTCAATAAAATAATATTAAGATTACATTTTGGATAACACTGAAGAAGGGAGATGCTAGCATTGCCATTTAACAATATGGAGCTTGTTAGACCAGGGATACATCTGTCTCTAATAAGTTAGGGGCTATAGTACGTAATCATTTTAGCTTCACAATGAAATTCATTTCTTTAGGGTGCTTAGATACTTGATTTGAAAAACTACTGTCCAGTCTTGAACTAAAATGTAAAACGTGCTTCCCAATTAAGCTTAGAATACCTAGTTATCTGTCAAATTATTTTGGCATTTTATTTATATTTATATTGATCTGTCAGCATTGTTTTTAACAAATCGGACCATCGGAAAGACACCCATGCGCCACTAACTTTGGTATCGTACCTAGCTAAATTCAAGCCACAATATGAGCTTCAACTGTGAATTCTGAATGCATTTATTCATTGTCTATCAATTTGCCAACCTTTCTAAAGTGCAAGTTCATAAAAATCATAGAAATTGATATTTTCTTGAAGCTGCATAAAGCTTCAAGTTATATTTGGCAATGACTCATTCTAGAGGAAAACTTTAGTAATATTCTATCATTGCCACATATTCCTGTGCCCGTGTTAGAAACACCTCTGTATCTTTCCCTTTCTGACACTACCTCTTGCCTACTTCCTCCAGAGTTATGAGACAAGGCCACGTTATAATGACCTTTGCTATATTTCACTAAGACTTCCTTCTGGTCTCGCCACTAAGTCTTCCTGAAAACACATCTCCTTTAAATTCTCCACCTAAATTTCTCAGGGGAAGTCTACCTGACAGTAATAAGGAAACAAATAAAAATCCAAAGGAGGCCAGAACCATTATTTGAACAACTCTGCTCTAGTCTCAATCCAGTTGGCATTTCTGTAAATTGTCTTTCTCACAGACTTCCTAATCGATATAATTTACAAGTGTATTTAGTATAATTTCTTAAGATTCCATATATATCAGAAGTCAAAATGTGACCTGTAAATCTTTATACTTAAACAACTTTTTTTAGCAAATACACAGCTATTGGAAATAGCTATGATATTTTATGTATTTAAACATGATAGAAGGAAAATTTGCTCATAGAAAAAGATCCACTCCTGCCCATCCCTCCACCTAGGGAAGAAACACATGTTATGGATGGAAACATTTAATTGGACAAACACAGACACATGCTAAATCCCATGAAATACAATAAGCTCAGTCTGATTATTAATGATAAACGTCTTATTGTTCATTTCTAACTGGGTCTGAAAAAATCCTGGATTTTATTTAATCTCTGCTGGTACTAAAAAAATTCACAAAGCAATGAATTCTAAGGACAGTCCATGTTGCAAGAAAGGCTGCTTTCAGTGTGCCGGATAAAAACGACCACCCCTCCCCCACATCAGGTTCAGATACACCGGAGTGGGTTTTCCTGTTATTCTGACACACGCCTTTCTTCCCATATTAACAATAAAAGTTTGGTGTGCTATCTTACTGCAGAAGTTCCTTCCTGAGTACAAGCATGTCTTATCTGTTGAGAAATTCTGACACCAGGTAGATAGTTGTTTATGTCAAAAAGCATCTCTTGGGCAGATAACTGAGTGTTTTAAGAACCTAGATAAATGAGCAAGTTCTCTGTGCAAATATACAAAGCACTGCGAATATAAGGCGGCTTTTTTCTGGAAAGACTATTATGCATTTCGTTGATGGATATTTCTACATACTACCCTGTCATGACCATGTTGTAAGGCTCTCCAACACTTGCCCACCCCCACGAACCTCAATCCAGTTTGCCTTTGCTCAGTTTCTACAATCTCGCCAATGCTAAAATAGTGATTGCTCTCCCCTAAATACTTCTTGCTTTCTCCCACTCTCTCACACAGGGATCATGCTAAGGGCGTCCACACAAACCACCTTTGCTCTTTCCCTCCATCTCACCCAGGGCTGAAAGTTAGCAGGTGCTGTTGACCTTCCCCCCAAATCAGCTTGCTGATTTTCCACCACTCTGTTCCTGCTGCTGAAAAGGGGTCAATCAGATAAACTAACTTAGGTTCCTGTGTTAACACGTTACTGATTTATCCTTCCAGGTAACTAAATATCTTATCTAAATGTAAATGTACAATGGTTAGATAAGACCTCAATCACCCATCTGTTATTTCTTAAACACTAAGTATGTGTTGAGCACTCTGCCGAGGTTACAAAGATGAATAAGAGAGTTCTCACCTTCCGGGTGCTCACAGTTCAGTGAAGTCAGCAGATATAAACACTGCGGTAAATGTAAATGCGGTGACAGGGACACGTACGGGATGTCCTGAGAAAACAGGGGGGAAATCAGGGCCACTCAGCTTTGTGAAAAGGACTTTTAGTCTTAAGTCTAAATGCCAAATAAATAATACAAGAATCATAAGGTCTGGACTGCGCTAAGGGGCCAACATTTTTAGTTACTTGTGTGCTGAATGTTAGGAACCGCCTCAGACAAAACACTGTAGTCAGCCACTATGAGTTCTGCCTCCTGAATCTGCTTCCTCATCTGTCCTCCCCTTTCCATAGCCCCCTGCCCGAGTTCAGGGCCTCATCATCTACCTGGACTATGACCTCCCCATTGCCTGCGTTCTTCTAATTGGTCTCTGGCCTCCACACTGTTAGCTTATTGAATTTGCTAAAATGAAAGTCCTTAACACACCTGGTGGATTGGAGCAAGAGCCTCAAAAAGACGCCCAGAAGAAGTGACTCCTGACACGATACAAAAATGGCGAGTAGAGAAAAGTGAGAAGACCACTCCAGAGGAAGGACCAGCCTGAGCAATATTACGGAGGTGGGGACACAGTGTGGTGTGAGTAGGAAAATATCTAAAGTCCTAACATGTGCATAAGGATAGACTCTGATTTGAATGATCCCAAGCCAATGGAAGAGATATTTTTAGTCAAGGGAGTCTCGGAGGACATTTAGTCAGCCCTCCTAAAGCGACAACTTCCTTTTTTGACACTGAGACCAGTCCTAACTTCAGAATTTCTCTTCCACTCACAAAACCTCTTCCAGAGACTGTGCTTCTTCTCCTTCCCCTAACTTAAGCTGCTCCATCCATCCCCTCACACTTCATTGGTTCATATAATTCTTTATAACTATTTTGATATCATTCTCAATTATTCCTTCATCCCCCCGCCCCCATTTTGGAGGCAGGAGACTTGAATGCTATTTCTCTCTCTTCTCCCTTTCAGAACACTTTAGAACTCTGTTGATTTGCATCTGACTTAGCATTTCATAAACAGAAGCAGAAATTACTTTTTCATAATTGATTCCCAAGCAATACAATCAGAGGTGTCAGCCAAGTAATTCATGACAGGAGCGTAGTGTCCAAGGTCATCAGATACGAAACAGTAGTAAAGCGGCTACCACTTGAGAATACTTATGATAGACCAGGTATCTTGCACCCATTGTCTCACTTAATCTTCACATAACATCAGTATTGTGACATCGGTATTATCACCCCTATTTGAAAGATGAGAAAACTAAAGCTCAGAGAGATTAATTTAGCCAAGTTTTTCAACATTCAATGAACAAATATTTACAGACACCCTCATAATGGGGATCTGATGGTTAGTTAACACAAAACATGGTCCGTGCCCATAGGGAACTTACAGTCTAGCAAAGAAATCAGGCATTAAGCCAACATCCACACAAATGAATGTGAAATTGTGCATTTGAGAGGTTTTAACCTGGTCAGGAGAGTTAAGAGAAAGTCTTATTGTGGAGGAGAGCTAAAGGTCACCAGGATTTAATCATGGGAAGAAAGGAGGGAAAATTCTTCCTGGTGTAACAGGGCAGAGTTGGGATGCAAACCTACATCCATCTGACTTACCAGCTCGAGGTCCAAATATTTTTTAAATCCATGAGATCAAAATAAACAGTTTAAACACACACACAGCTCTCATTGGTCACTTTTGAAGAATGCTAGAAAATAAGCTGAAACTGGTAAAGAGAGGGTTAAATCCAGTATTTATCCTGAGTTTTATGTACAAATTATAATGAATATATAATTCTTCAAGTATTCAAGTAGGGGAAGTTTCTCTTAATAAAAATATTTCAGCTACTAGGATGAAAAGGAATTGATTATATTAATAAAATTAATATAGGACAACCTATAATGAAGAAATTAAACAGTAATCAATAATGGCTAGTAATAGAACAAGAAAAAGGAGGCAATGAGACATTATTTGCTTCCTGATAAAAATACAGTACACATCTATGAAGAGTTGTCAAAAAAAAAAAAAAGAAAAGAAATCTAGTCATGCATTTAAGTATCAATTTATAGGAAACTGAGGGGACTGAAGAACATGTGAAGAGGTAACATAGAAAGTTAATCATCAAAATCAGAAAATTCATGATTTTCTGATCAACAAACAACCCAGTTTCTTCATCAAATAGAGATTAGGGGGTGGGGGGAAAGAAAGAAAGATAGGACACCTATAGATTAAAAGAGACTGAAGAGACATATTCACCAATAGCTATTTATGAACTTATTAGGATCCAGATTCAAACAAATTGTTAAATATGTATATATATATGAGAAAATTGGAGAAATCTGAACTCTGACTTGATACTGAATAATAGTAAGGAATTTGGGGTAAATTTTTAGGTGTGTTAATGACATTGCAATTGCCTGTTAAATGAAAAGAGTTCTTAACGTTTAGAGATATATTGGATAACATTTACAGATAAAATTATGTGAGAGATCTGCCCCAAAATAATCTTAGTAAGACAAGATTAAGTGAAGATATAGATGAAACAAGATTGTCCATGAATTGATTGTAGAATGTTCACAGGAACATGAGGATTCATTATACTCTTTACCACATTTTTGTGTACGTTTGAAATATATGTTTCAGTAATGAATTTGACATAATTACTTAATATAAGTATTTTCTCTTTCCCGTGTCTCCCTCTGCCTCCTCCCTCAATCAGAAAAAAGGGGTCATGTGAGCCATGGGGCTATCGTTGCTTTAATTACCATCCTCTCTCTTGCTGGATAAGGTAGATCCGAACCAAAATGTAGTTTGATCAACTCTGAAATTCGCTAGAAGACATGCCCTGATCCCAGGCAGCCTAAAAAGTGCACACCCTTCAAAACTATTTAGATTGCACCCTGTCACACCTCTTCCTCATTTTTCAACTTCACTTTTTACCATCCTGCATTTTGACATCATGGACATTTACAATTATCAGCAAGGACATAGTCCTTCTCCATAGTTACTGTAAGTTTACTTAGTGTTTACATAGAGAAGTCCAGAGTCAGTGGCATGAAAACTTTAGCCCTTAGAGACCTTTGGGTCCAGCTCCCTCAGTTCTCAGAGGCAGTAAGTTAGTCCCCAACAGGTGAGGGGACTTGCCCAAAGTACATGCTGAATAGAAGTGCCAGACCTGGGCACTTTAAAATGACAAACACGGTGTTTCCTTCTAATTGTCTAAAAACGGAGGACCCCTCAAGACTATGAACGTATGATTCGTTCTAGCCAATGTGTCCCCAAAATGGACAACCCTAAACAACATCGTTGACTCCCTTGGGGCCCCTCTGCTCCCCAGCATCAAGTGATAGCACTGACAATGAGCAGAGGCAGGTCCTGGCTTGGGCAGGACTCAGAGGCCTGAAGGCGCTGCCCAGCCACAGACAGGTCGTTCCATGAGCAGTGCACGATAGATCATGCTTTCTCACCCAGAAGAAGCCATCTACCCCTTCAGCCTACAACGTGGAATGCTTCTTTTCTTTTGACTTTCTCTTAGTCCTTGCATAGGTCCCTTGACTTTATTGATAGTTTCAAAAAGCCTGTACATACCTATAAAAAAATTACTAGTGTACATTTAAAACTAGTGCAAGAGAGCTTCCTCTCTCTTGACACTAAACAGATACAAAATTGAACATTAACATCCTTAATTAGTGCTCTGGCATCGGTCATTCCTGAGCTGAAGCAATTGGATAAGTGACCACTGAAAAGAATGTTAACATTTCTTCTCTGTTAATTTCCCATAAATGCATAAAATTCTGCCATCCCATTCTGTAAGGTTTATAGTTTTCCAAGAAAACCATACCCAAGAATAACAAACGAATTGCCCAAGGTCTCAGAGGTGGTGAGGACATTGCCGAGAGCTAGGCCTCTAGCTGACCCCAAACCCACTCCTTTCACAGCACAATAGAGAGAAAAAGTACCATGGGAGTGTCTTTCGGGGCTCAGAGGAAGAACAATCTCCCCGGGAAAGGACCACCAAGACATTAAGGCCCTCTGTTAATTCCTCTTCGTGATCCTCCTGGAAAAGGCCAAAACAAGTTCTGTGCTTTTTAGAGAGAGCTGTAAAATGGCTGCAGGAGAACAGCCTCGAAGTGAACCTGATATTGGGTGTGTATAAATGGTTCATGACTCTGCTGTTTAGTGTACATGAGTCACCCAGAACACCGTGAGGCTCCAACATAAACCATGTCCTCAGGCCTCACCCTCAGCCCCTGCCACAGGCTTATTCACACATGATGTGCTAGCCTGGCACTCGAAACCCGCAGATCATCTGTGAGTCAGACCTCATTATGTGGAACACTTCAGACTTGCTATCCTCATGGTCGGCCATTATTTTTTTTCTGTCTGTCTGTCTGTCTGTCTCTCTCTCTCTCTCTCTCTCTCTCCCTCTCAGCTACGATGGAATTCACTGATCAAATAATTCATTCATTTTGCTAGACCCTCACTTTTTGAGGGAAATGGATGCATGCATATTTTCACATGTATTTTTAACAGAAAATGAGGAAATAAACAACAATATGGGTTTCTTGTTCATTTTCAGTTCTTCACAACATTCCACTAACCAGAGTAAACCCATCTCTTGGGCATTCTATCATTAAAGGATTCACTTTAATCAATAATCACGCAGTATTTCTGGATAAAAACTGAGAGGAACCATTGGGCATGTGCTAGAGGTTTTTCTTTTGTTCTAGCTGCATCATTTAAATAGACTCTCTTTCAAGCTTCGAGTTGCTATTTCATCTTCTTTTTTATTCTTTAAAAAAAATTTTTTTAATGTTTATTTATTTTGAGAGAGAGGGAGAGACGGAGTGCAAGCAGGGGAGGAGCAGAGAGAGAGGCAGACACAGAATCCGAAGCAGGCTCCAGGCTCCGAGCTGTCAGCACAGAGCCCGATGCGGGGCTCGAACCCATGAACCGTGAGACCATGACCTGAGCAGAAGCCAGCTGCTTAACCGACTGAGCCACACAGGTACCCCTATCTTCTTTTTAAAGTACAGTTGACATATAATATTAATTTCAGGTATACAACATAGTGATTCAACATTTATATGAAATGACCACCCATGGTGAGTCCAATTATCATGTGTTACCATACAAATTAATTGCATTATTGACTATATTCCTTAAGCTGGACTTTGCATCCACATGACTTATTTATTTTATTTTTTTAATGTCTTACTTTTATTTTTGAGAGAGACAGAGAGAGTAAAGGGAGGGCAGAGAGAGGGAAACACACAATCCGAAGCAGGCTCCAGGCTCCGAGCTATCAGCACAGAGCCTGAGGCAGGGCTCGAACCCACGAACCGTGAGATCATGACATGAGCCGAAGTCAGACACTCAATGACTAGGCCACCCAGGTGCCCCTGACTTATTTTATAACTGGAAGTTTGTACCTCTTAATCTCCTTCACCTATTTTATCCCTCTCCCCATCCACCTCCCCTCTTGCAACCACCAATTTGTATCCATGAGACTGTTTCTGTTTTGTTCTGTTAGTTTTATTTTTTAGGTGCCACATATAAATGGCAGGGGCTGAAGCTCCTGGTTGGGGGTGGGGGGTGCCTGCCCCAGCAGTTCCACAGGGGAATATGGGGGTGGAGAGAGCAGTGATGGCAATGTAGATGGGGAAGTCATAAATGTTACCCACCAACACCAGACCAGCTAGGTAGGAGAGTAAAACCACTGGTGCCCACCAGTACTTCTGTTCCCAAAGAAAACTCCTACAGATCCTGCGCCTCTGGTACCTGCCCTAAAATTCGTCAGTGAGTCTCTTTCACATATGGCCCAAGTGCTTTTCCAACTGCTGCCTCTGCAGTGATGCTCAGAGTGAGGGAGTTTGTGTTCACACCCTTTAAAAGTAGAGTTTTGGTTTCCTATAGCCTTCTGGCGCTCCTGGACTTTGCCTCTGTTTTTCAAAGCCAGGTATTATAGGGACTCATCTTCCTAGTGGGAGCCCCATGGCTAGGGTACCGAATGTGGTGTTTGAACCCCTCACTCATCAGGGCGGACCTCCACATTGGTAATAACCCTCCTCCTTGTAGGTCACCATGCCAGGGGTGTGCATCCCGACCAATCCACATCTCTGCCCCTCCTACCTGTCATGATGTGGCTCTTTCTTTATGTCTTTAGTTGTGGAAGACCTGTTCTGCTAGTCTTCAGGTCATTCTCAGAGATAGCTGTTCTATAGGTCGTTGTAGTTTTGGTGTGTCCGTGGGAGGTCAGCTTGGGATCTTCCTCCTCTGCCATCTTGATCCCTGATTATCTTCTTCACTGAATCATGGAAAGAAACATGGCAAGTGAGAGGGACAAGCTGTTACTTACGTACCAAAGGGTATGAAGCAGGACCAAAGGCACCAAGAAGAAGATATTCGACATGTAGCTTCACCTAGAGGTGGTCAAAGGCTCTGGAGCCAGACTTCTGATTTCCAAGCCCAGCTCTGCTTTACCCCTTGGCATATGTGTGATCTTCGCCATGTTACCTCTGTCACAGCTTCTCTGTCAGTAAAATAGCATCTACCTTATATGGCTTATTCTTATTAAAATAGTAACACGAAGAAAATATAAATATATATACATATATATGTATATATATGTATACACATATATGTATATATATGTATACACATATGTATATACATGTGTGTGTGTATATATACATATATATATGTATATATATATATATATATATATATATATATATATATATACCATTATTTTGCCTTCAGAATACCTTGTCTTAAAACCATCTATGTCATTAATACGTAAACCATGACATTTAACCCATTAACCCATTACAACTAAGATGATCATAAAAGTGAATTTGGATAGCTTTGTTAATTACAAACTTGCTCTATATTTGATATCTGGAGTTGGAAAACAAAATTAGTTGGAAACTAGTAACCAAAGAAACCTCAATGATATCTTCAGGGAGTTTAAAATTATAATCTTTAATAATTGATCTTTTCATGTAATTCTATCTTAGATCTATGTCTAGGTATCTTTAACTTTTAGGCTCATGGGCTTATTTATCTTCTTGCTAAAGTTCAAAATCTAATTTCTAACACAGGTTACTTACTGTAATAAACTCTATGAGCTTTAAAATGACAAGTTGAAAGATACAATTTTTTAGAGTTATGAATTAATAGCCATATATGTCAAAGACTTTGAAAGTGCCAACTTTTTCATATTTATAGATATATTATTGAAATGATAAAAAATGAACTGCGGAAAGAGGAAAGAACTGAGAACCACATATAATGAATCAAACATACTTAACAAGACATGTACAGACACTTTGGTGTGCATCTCTTTTATTACGTTACATTAATCAAATACTGCTAAAGACATCCATCTGAGCAAAGTGTCACGATAACATTCTATGAAAACATTCTTTTGAAAAGAGTCCGTCCTGACAGCCATATCAACTATATTGTCTTAAGTGATTGTCAGACCCCCATTTCTCAGAAATTAAGACAATTTATGTGTATATCTTCTGAGCTCCCTTCTCTCCCTCCACCTGCTGACTTCCACCCCACCCCCACCAAGGCTGGCTTTTTAAAAGAAAATAATTTAATTAGAGAAAACGCACAAACTCTGGCAATGACTCATAAAAATCTGGCTTGAAATGATTTAAGTTTTTGTTTGAAAGCATGATAGCAATTCTTCTCATTTTTAAGGTTTCACAAATTACAACAGAAAATTCTGATTATTTAGCAACACAATCAATCTGACCTTAAGAGGATTTTTTTCCCAATGTAACATAGTGATGATGATTGTACATAGTTATAATGATCTATCTTTTCACTTTCATACTGATAAACTCCCTAAGTGTTGCACTTTTTATTAGTAACTCTTCATAATGTATGTTTGGATTTCTCTGTTTAAAGTCTATTGTTTTCTATTAGAGTACTACTTTATAGAGAATGAAATCTATCACTTAATATTCTATTGAATATTGAGGTAAACACATATAAGAGCAAATAGATGAAGGAGGTGAGTGACACCTCAGGATCTGTAGCCATCGGGCTACGTAAAAATCATGGTGTATTACTAAGTTCCTTTTGTTATAGTCAGATATTTCAAGAAAAGTAACAATGATATAATAAACACAACTTCTCTTGTCTTTAAATAGGTCATGTAGCTCAACCTATACATTCAGATAAGATTCATAGTTCTCTATACTTACATTTTGGTTTTGCCTTTTCTAAATTAAACTGGGTCTTCAAACAATTTAGGTACTTATTTTATTTTATTTTATTTTATCCTGAGGGAGGGAAAAAAAAAAACTTCAAAAAGCTTCAGAGCTAGACATTCTTCTTAATTACTATACAACTGAACAATCAAACTCTGAACACTGGAAGCTAGTGGCTGAATAAGAGACTGATTTTAATATCTTTATTTTTAGAGAAACTATGTATAAAACTGATGGCTGGTAGAAAGAGGATATAAGTGTCACAAACTGCTTAGGCAACTATATATAAAAAGCATTTGGAAAGGGGGCAAATTAAGCCAACTGCACCTTTATCTCCATATAAATTCAATTTTCTCTTTCAGTTTGAGAATAAAATTTTTAGTACTTATATTATCCCCTGCCCCTGGAGGTGGGGGAGTAGGGGGGGAGACCCACCTAACAAATAAGAACAAATAAGAGGGTAATTTTTCAATTTGATGTAATGTGATGTAGTTAGAAACCACTCTTCTTGAAATGACAGTAACTGCGTAGAAAGAAAATCCAAGGTAGACCTAATGATTTTTCAGACTATGTTGAAGCCACCTCCAAAATCTGGCTCTTTACTAAAAGACACCTATGCAAGTTCCTTCTCTTCTAGTCCTCAGCACGGTGACCAGCTCTACTTTTTGCCACCACTCCAATACTAAGCTAGTAAATCCTATGTATGACTAATCTCTATTAACCTCGATCTGCTAGATGATTTCTTACTTGTATACATAAAAATGACCACCTGGTTTAAAAAAAAAAAAAAACCTGAATTTACTTGACTCTAGCTTTTGAACTTTTTTCAAACTCATCACATAATTACATTAGTGTTCATTTGAAACTGTTTAATCTGGAAATAAACTTTACCAGGAAGTTTGTTAATTTTTTTTAAGTATTCTGGAAAAGCATAGAAGGTTTCAAATCAATATAAAGCATATTTATGATTTGGATTTTAACCAGTGTAAAGCATGTATCTGGCTATTAAGTCTCATGACCACAATCTATTCATGTGTGCTATATGAAAGATTCCTAAAAGGGATAATTTAAGCATTTTTCTCTAATCCTGACCACAGTTCCACAAGGTAAGTACATTACTCTTAATTTACCAGTGACGAAATGGAGGCCGAGTTGGATGGAGCTTGCCCAAGGTTATACTAGTAAGTAGGCAGAGCCCAAATTAAATGAAATCTAGGCCTTTCCAGCTCCTCGGCTATGTTCTTCGGAACCTACTGGACTGCCGGCATGAGGGGCAGTCAGTCAATTCTCCTTAACAATGACTTATTAGAACCAGTGAGTCCATGCTCAGAGAAGTTCTCCACTAAAATATGTTTGAAAGAGCCCAAGAGAGTTGGCCCAAAGGGGCCTTCAGCATTTAGGGAAAAGCTCAAAACCAGGCAGGCATCATGTGGGACTATTTCCTAAGATGTCATTCTTTAACTGTTTGGGCATAAGAAACACAAGAAAATTCTAACAGCCAAATAACACTTGTTGAATATGTAAGCCCACCTTTGCTTTCTTCCTCTTTGCCATCTAACAAGATACTAAAAGAAAAGGTACCAAGTAAAAATATATATAATTTAAAACAGACGTCAGCAACTAGCAGCCTGTGACCTAAAATCAAGCCAGTGGTTTTGTTTCCCCTACACAAAGATTTTATTTTTTCTAATTAGTTTCAAAGCTTTAAAACAGGATATTTTCCCATAAAATTCCAGATTTCTGGCTCCTCTTAAGAATTTAGGAAATCTGGAGGCAAAAATATACAATGGGAAAAAGACAGTCTCTTTAATGAGCGGTGCTGGGAAAACTGGACAGCTACATGCAAAAGAATGCAACTGGACCACTTTGTAACATCATACACGAAAATAAACTCAAAATGAATTAAAGATCTAAATGTGAGACCTGAAACCATAAAAATCCTAGAAGAGAACAGAGACAGTAATTTCTCTGACACTGGCCCTAGCATCATATACGTATTTCTAGATACGTCTCCTGAGGCAGGGCAAACAAAAGCAAAACCAAATTATTGGGACTACACCAAAATAAAAAGGTTTTGCACAGTGAAGGAAACAGTCAACAAAACAAAAAGGCAGTCTACTGAATGGGAGAAGATATTTGAAAAGGATATATCCAACAGGGGTTAATAACCAAAATATATAAAGAGCTTCTACAACTCAGCACCAAAAAACAGACAACACAATTAAAAAATGAGCACAGGACATGACTAGACAATTTCCCAAAGAAGACATCCAGATGGCCAACACACACACGAAAACATGCTCACCATCACTCATCATCAAGGAAATGCAAATCAAAACCACCATGAGATATCACCTCATACCTATCTGAGTGGCTAAAATCAAGAAGACAAGAAATTGCAAGCTGGCAAGGATGTGGAAAAAAAATGAACACTTGTATACTGTTGGTGGGAATACAAATGGTACAACCACTGTGGAAAACAGTGTGGAGGTTCCTCAAAAAATTAAAAATAGAAATACTATATGATCCAATAATTCTACCACTATTTACCCAAAGAAAATGAAAACACTAATTCAAAAAGCTATATACAGCCCTATGTTCACTGCAGCATTATTTACAGTAACCAAGATGCAGAAGCAACCTAAGTGTCCATTGATAGACGAATGGATAAATAAGATGTGGTATGTACATACACACACACACACACACACACACACACACACGCATATACACAGTGAACTATTATACCGCCATAAAAAAGGATGAGATCTGCCATTTGCAACAACATAGATAAAACCAGAAGTATTATACTAAATGAAATAAGTCAGACTGAGAAGTATAAATACCATATGAATTCACTCACATGTGGAATATAAAAACAAAACATAACGTATGAATAGCCAAACAAATAAAAAACAGAATCAGACCTATAAATACAGAGAATAGGTTGGTTGCCAGAGGGGAGGGGAAATGGACAAAATGGGTGAAGGGGAGTGGGAGACACAGGCTTGCAGTTATGGGATGAGTAAGTCATAAAGATAAAAGGCACAGCATAGGGAATATAGTCAATAATATTGTAATAGTGTATGGTGACAGATAGCAGCTACACTTATGGTGAGCATAGCATAACTTACAGAGAATCACTATGTGTACAACCAAAATTAATATAATGTTGTACATCAACTATACTCAGAAACTTTTTTTAAAGTATTTGGGAGACCTCTCTTCCCCATATCCATATCCCAGCAATTGGCTGGAGCAGAATGCATTTCATTCAAGTTTATTTTTTTTATTCTTTAAAGTTTATTTATTTATTTATTTATTTATTTATTTATTTATAGAAAAAGAGAGAACCCATGCATGTGCATGAGCAGAGAGAGAGAGAGAGAGAGAGAGAGAATCCCAAGCAGGTTCCTCACTGTCAGCACAGAGCCCAATGTGGGACTGAATCCTAAGAACTGGGAGACCATGACCTGAGCCAAAATCAAGAGTCGGATGTTTAGCCGACTGAGCCACCCAAGCACCCCTCATTCAAGTTTAGAGAAGCCATATTCTCTCCGGCTCACCATGACCCCCTCCCTCCATCCCCTTCTCAAAATGTTCAGTTATGTTACTCACTTGTGCCCTGTATGGATTTCTGTGTGTGAGCGCTTGTCTGAAGCATTTATAGGATCCTTAGACAAGTGATCCAGTCTCAACTTAGCATAGGCTCTTTGCCCGGCCGCTCTTGCATCAGCACCAAGGGCTCTCCATGATGTTGGGGAAATCTCACGAAAGAGAAAGAAGTAGGTTATGTCAGGGAAGTAAAATCTGGCTTTGTGTAATTCATTTTTCTTTACAAACAAGCTGCCATTACTCTCTCCCTCCCAATTTTCTAGTGCAGAGGCTGAAACTAAGAAGGTTGGTTGGATTCCAGAGCAGCAAAGGATTTCTCCACAGGCACCATCTTTCCCAGTAGGAGCAGCAGGCTGGTAAAGTAACCTGCCAATTCTCAGTGCCTCTCCGGAGTCCCTCAGAGAGGCCCTGCGGGTAAAATAAGCAACAAAAGGGGAGATACCCTGTTCAGAAAGAGATTCCCTGGTTGTGTCCCTCCCCTTTTCTCCATTCCCATCAGTAAAGCCCCCCACGACTTTCCCGCTCATCCAGAGTTTTGAAAGTGAGCAAACACTCAGAAACAATTAGCAGGTGATTTCAAGTCATTACCTGCCTGCCACGCTAATTACTAGCCATTACCTGCCAGCAGCACGCGGTTTTGTACAGTTTGTGAGACACAGGAAAGGTCTACTTAACCAGAGGGATCGTTTTTCTCGTACTAAACGCCACCATTGGCAGCCCCAGCCCCGGTGCCTACCAGTGTTACATACTGATCAGCTGGCGCTCATTCTGTAAGGATTATCCTCGAAGATGTGCACACCCGCATCTTGCATGGAAAAGGCCAGAGGGACATCTATAGTCCCTGTTCGCTTCAAATTTCACATCGTTATATACTAAGGGGGGAAAACCCCGCAAATCCCCATTTTGCAGTTTCCCTACTAAAACGACTCTGGAAACATAGAAAATACAGAGTGAACACAACTCTGTCACTTTAAAAGTGCATTTCCTAATAAATCTGGTTTTAGATTGCCATCTCTTATTACCCATCAATAAGATAAACCTTCCACTGCAATCCTAATTTCCACTTGCAGAATGGGTATTGCTAATGTCTGTAAATTATGCACGTCTCTATTAAATGAAGGTCCATCAAAAATTGTCATTTCTAATCCATACTGTATATAAATTGTGACACAATGGATAATTAAAATTTTTAATGCTTTTCAGTTACTTTTTAAATTGTAAAGAGCCCCGTTCTACTGCTTTCCTTTTAAGTTTAATTTTATGTTATTGTGCGCCAGCCAGTCTCAGCATAACAAACATGGGAATTTATAGCTTTTAATTCACATAATTAAAGCCCCATTCTTTTACTCTTCCATGTCCTGGCAATGAACACAAGACATACCAGGTATGTATTTTGTATTATGTATTTTGCCTGAACTTTGAGGATAATTTGCACGATTTTCCAAAGTGACACTTCCTTTTTATTCAGCAGCTTGAACATAAAGACAGAACACTCTTCTGACTGCAAATCTCGCAATTATACCAAGTTATGCTTTGACACTGTTACCACAGGCAAGTGGCCAAAGAGCATCCACAGTCAAAATATCTAAGCAAGTTAACAAGCTCCCTTTACTCTCTACAGAGCGGGAGAAGAAAGGGAATCCAACCCCTGAGAGATGTTAAAATGAAGGAGAAAAAAGCTGTTGGTGTTTGTTAAAGAAAATGGTGTCAGTGTCTTGGGCTGATCAAGGTGTCGAATCTGAGGCCCTGACAGATGCCCAGGCCTACGTTTGACAGGAAGCCTTTTTCCAGGTCAGATCTGCTTTGATGATCTCAACTAATGAATGACTCGGGTCTACAAGCCCACGCGTTGGAGCTACACCTTGCTTTCATGTTTGGTCGTACTGGTCTGCCCTCCCTCTCACCTCCCTTTCCCTCATCCCTTGTAAGAGTGCATTTTGCCTCCTCTTTTTTCAGTTCCATTTTATAAAATATCACCACATTTACCACACGGAAGACATCGAAACTAATTAAGTAAACTCCAAAGAACTATTACAAATCATTTTGCTTCAGCCAGAGATACTGGATTTAATTAGGTGAATCCGTGTTGATGGGGTACAAAAACAAAAGCTATCTCCTGTTTGAAAAGGTTCAGGCCCTATAGAGACCCAGTGTTCCCACTATGACACAAATAATAATTGAGCACTTCTTAAAAAAAAAAAGGCAGGCATGAAAAGAGTTTTCTTTTGGAGACAAAAGCTTTCAACTAAGGTTTGTTTTCTCTTTTTGCCAGGTGATTTAAAAAAAAAACACCATCTACAAAGAAATAGCTAAAACCTACATTGATATCATCCCCATGACACGGAATATAAAGTGGTTCTAACAAGCATCATTTTTGCAAGTGATTAATCAAAATCTATTTAGCCAGTCATCTTCAATAATTATCAACAGACTTGCTTAAGAGCACAATGAAAATAGTTCATGTTCCCCAGGTTACCTCTCCATCAGATAACAACTTTTCTTCAACATATAAAACAAAAGCTCAAGTTTAAAGGCAATATAACTGTTAAAAAATGCAAATTTTAGTGTGATAATTTGTTATAGAACAGGGGAAGAGAAACTGTAGATATTACATGGCTTCACTTTGAGCACAGTCTCGTGGACTGACATGAACCCTATTTCCATCGTTAACTTGGGAACGTGTTCTTTTGATATATTGGCAGTAAATAATATAAGATGGGGTAATTATTTTTGAATCCATCTTTATCATGAATTAGTTGCCAATCTCTGATATACAGACACATTGGATCTTAAAAGAAGATGGTATTCTTTTCCAACAGTTTACCTCTATTAAAATATTTATTAGATGAGATGTTGAAAATGTGATGCCATTTGTTAAATTCTTACACCACAGACTTAACCGTGGTGTAACATCGTCAAACTTCTTAGGACGATGAAAAGTTGTCATTATAGCCTTGACTCTCTCTCTTACACACATGCACACAGAAACATACACGTAGAGGTTACGAAGGAAAACAAATACATGTTGGTTTTCATATGATAAACAGTAGATCGCTTTTGATTCTAACTGGTATTTACGGTTTGAAGCAGTTCTGAATAATGGCTTTTTTCTATGCCGTTGTTAAACGATTTCCCTGGAATTTCCATCCAACAAACGCACATAACTTCCTATGGCAGAATAGCCTCAAAGCAAGCCTGAAACAGTCGTGCAAGTTACCAAAAAGGCCAATGCAATATTTCCCGAGTTTAAGCACACCTCCAAATTCCTTTCTTCAGCTCCTAAAATGTTGAAAGGAAAATAATTTCCTACGTTGGCATTTAAATGGTATCGTTCCATGTGAAAAGAGTTACTAAGACATTTGTTGGAAGTCAACAAAAATAATTTGGACATATTTTGGACTTATTTTATCTGACTCCTCGACATTTAATTTGGTGTGAAAAACGGCAACGGTCGAAAACAGATGTTAAGGGGCCAAGTATACAGCAGAGGTCAAAACAAACATAAAACACCGCTTCCATTTCTAAAAGAGGGGGGGAAAATGATTCCTCCAGCAACAGGTTCTACGTTCAACCTGCTTTTTTATTGTTCTGCTTGGGATATCTGTAGACTGCACAACGCAGCGCTGTCTGCTGTACAGCAATACCTCTCAGCACTGGTAATTTAAGACTTTCTTCTCTGTAATACACTGAACCATCATAACCTGTCTCTTCCCATTTAGTTTAACCTACAACCACCACATACTGATTTGGCTGTGTGTGGCTTTTTCTATTGCCATTTATTACTCTGCTCGACTCCTGAAATTCTGTTTGCAATTTAAGGCCACAAATTAGAAGCGTAAGTCATCTGTTTCCTATAATCCCCCTGTCAGGACTGGAATCACATTTGGAGCTCAGCACTGAGTCTGGGCCTGGGCCCTTACAGACTTTCTGATTGGCTGGCCTCTCTAAAAGCTGCAGTGGACTAAATAAAATGCTCTGGAAAATAGAGCTTTTTACCCTCCCCTCCCCAAGAAAAAGGATGAAAGAAAAGAAATCGAGTTGCGAATATTTTTCTTCTCCCTTACGTAATTCTCAAGTCAATTGTTACAATGGTAGGTTGTTGGTTTGTTGGGGGGTTTTTCCCCCGTAAATAGCACAGCTGAATATTATTCTTTAAGGACAAAATGCTAAGCATTAAAGATTCCATGTGAAAGAAAAGTGGAATCCTGCTTCAACCAGCTACGTATTTTTGCCACACACGGAAGATCTTTTATAAGTCCTGCCATGTTTCCTACAAAACACATTTTTTATATTGCAGATGTACTAATTAGCTGGGTATTTTTTAATAGTGTCATAGATCTTTTGCTAAACTAAAAATCTGTGAAATCCTAATCTACTCATTCTACCACACTTTGCCTTTTAAAGTATTTTGTCAAATTTCACTTACTTACTATCCCTGGATTTTATGGAAACTTTTTCAAGAAATCAAATACGAAATTAGTTTATCCTTTGAAAACACAGTTGTCCTTTAAATAACATAAGTATTTCAAAAATTTGGGAATATGACTTTCTTCTTTCCTTTTTTTCCTCAGTTCTTTTTAACAGATTTCCAACTCTCCCTGCTGTGGCTTTAGACTCTTTCAGCATTTCGGATTTTGAAATATTTCCATTTTCTTTCTGTCCACTTGCAGTGCGCAACATATCAGATTATGTATTAAAGACAGCAAGATACAAAATATAAATGGAAAGAAATACCAAATCACAACATCTAAAACCATACTCTGAGTTCTCAGTGCAATTGTGCACTGCCACTGGGCTTTAAAAAATCATTAGTTAACAGGAATAAAATCCACCAGCCTGACTCATGTATATTAATATACTTGTAGTAGCTATACCTGGGCCAAAAGGTTGGAAATAAATGGATCAATATTAGATGAATGCCCCCAAAAGCAGAGTTTGTATTTCAGCAGAGAACAGAATTCAACTGGGAAAATTATATATGTGGTGCATGCTAAATTTCAGCCAAAAATAAAAATTAAGGAAAATAATAATAATAATAATAATAATAAATGATTTTAAGAAAAACAAAAGAACTTAAAGAGAAACAAAAGAATTAGAATATTAAATCATTTTAAAGGTATGTGATTATTTACAGAACCACTTCTGGAAATGTTTTGTGCTCCTGTAACTTAAATTTGGTTTCTTTTTTTTTTTTAACATCAATTTTTGCAGGCTGGTAGTCTATAGCATGGCCCGTGATGTCTGGTAATTTAAAAGAAACAAAGGAGGAAAACTCGCCAAGACGTTGAGGTTTAAAAAAAAAAAAATAGCTACTGTACATGCGCACTCTATTTTCTAGTTTTTTTTTCAACTATACTTTCTGTGTTGCAGATTTATTTAATAAACAAATGCATCTTCTGGGCCCATAATACACAAATGCATGCTACTGTTAATTCATTTACAGAATGCGCCGTGATGGCCCCTGAGCAAAAGAGCAATCTTGTTATAATGAATGTGTACTATTCTTAATAAGCACACTGTAGCAACGACCCACACTGCACACAAAAGCACACCCAAACCATTTGGTTTGTTCCCAGAGCTCGGACACCAGCACCACTATTAAATAGCTGTGCGCTGGGAGAGCAATCCAGTATTGGCATGCAAATGAGCGCACGAAGAGGCCAGATGCTGCTCTTTAGAAAGGAAAAGTGCCTCAGCTCAAATTTGGTGGTGGTGGGGGAGAGAACCTGTGAAAGTTGCAAGGGCAGGGCAGTTAGGAGATTGTGCTCTATCCTATTTCTGACGAGGTGGGGGGAGCCGCCGGTGGGATAAACCTAGGACAGATGAACTGAAAAGAACTTTCTGCAAACACGGGAGCATTCATGCACTCATTTTTCCATGGGTCCCCTAGAGATTGCCCACCACATTTTTGGTTTTCTATTTTTGTTTTGTTTCTTTGGGTTGTTTTTTTTGTTTTTGTTTTTGTTTTTGTTTTTTTTATGTCTTCCTCTCAGGTCCAGAATGATGACTCTTGTATTGAAAACTTGAGACGCTTCATCTCTGCTTTTTTAAGTCGACAGTATCATTATTCATGAGAGTTCAATGATTCTTGGAAGTTTTATCATTTCAAATAAAATATGAGGTTACTGAAAAGAACGTGAACAATTTTTCTCCACATTGGCTCATCATAGAGTTTGGTGAGCTTTCATAATTTGTAGTGGGCATATGACCCATTAGTGGCTGTCATTACCTTATCATAACATTTGACTGCCTTGAGGATAGAGTAGGAAGGAAGCCAGTACTCAAGAGACTGAAACTGGCCTTCCAACAACTTTGGTAGACTGTGTTCCAACCAGAATCAGGACATTGTTTTGCCTGTTGGCTCATTTTTCATTTTCTCTTCTTCTCAGTGTTTCAGGAGTCATTGATTCATCTGACTTCTTAAAGACAGTAGGAGATGATAAGGATTGAAGTCATGGGCATGTGTTTTGAGAAAAGGACTAAGGAAAAAGCAGCAGAAACACCCATACATAGTAAAATTCACAAGGGTAGATAAAAGGACTCCTGTGACACTGCTAATTAAAATACACAGGTGTAATATGCCTCCTTTCTAACAATGGCACTTGGGGACAGGAGCTTCCTCTACCCTCATTATTAATCATGTAATAATAGCGTTCACCATGTAATTCCAATAAACATGTCTTGAATACCTACTATAGGCTGGATGCCGCACAAAGCTCTAAGAAGAGCTGTATGTCATGGGAGATAAAATGGTACCAGGTAGTGGCCAAATCTACACATTAAACCTCCTGATTGTGGGGTGGGTGATTAATTATAACTCCGCAATAAACAAATCTTCTATGCAGAAATACCGACTTTAGTAAAAATAAAAATGGATGTAAAAATAGCCAGTGAGATTATGTCGATTTTTTTCTTAGTTGATTATAACAGTCTCTAAATTTCTGAGCAGCCCTTTCCTGTTAGTCAAGTGGTCCGTAAAATTCACCCAAACCTTAATAAATATGTACTGAGCACTCTATCAGTTTCCTAAGGCTGCCTAGGTAACAAAGTATCACAAATCGAGTGGCTTAAAACAACGGAAATGTATTCTCTCACAGTTCTGGAGGCTAGACATCCAAAATCGATGTGCTGGCGGGGCCACACTCCCTCGGAAACCTCTAAAGGAGGATGTCTCTTGGTCTCTTCCAGCTCCCGATAGCCCCAGGTGTTCCTTGGCATTTGGCCACACAACTTCCATCTCTGTTTCTGTCTTCACCTGGCTGTCTTCCCTCTATGTCCCTGTCTCTCTTCTCTCTTTTATAGACACCAGTCACATTGGATTAGGGCCCATCCTAATTCCGTATGATCTCATTTTATCCTGATTACATCTGCAAAGACCCTATTTCCAAATAAAGTAACCCTCAGAGGTACAGGGGATTAGGACTTTTACGCTGTTTAGCTGGGGGACACAGTTTAACCCATCACAATCACTTACTAAGTACCAGGCACTTGCACATGGGAATTTTATCAGTGTATCGTGGAAAAGTTCTATGAAATCTGTTGTGGAATTCACAACAAAAATGTTGTTGAAGACATTCCTACTTCATCCTAGAGAGCCATCTGTCTGCACCCTCAGGAGAGTATGTTCTCAGGACTCCGTGTGAGGAATCATCGAGCTTCTTTCAATTGTCTTCGAAACACTTTAGATGCTATTAGTCTCCTAACTGTTCTTACTTCTCTCTTTGAATTGGCTGCTAGCAACTTCAGAATCAAATTTGGACCCACCACAAATAAGGATATAATAACCTCATGATTGTATTTTATATGGTGAACTTTACCCAGTTCTAGCTTATTTTTCTACTTTTTATTTCCTTGTGCCATTTACGTGGTTTTTATCTTGTCGGTGTGTTATTGGAAATGATACTTAGTGATTCATTTTGAAGCAAATTTATTACAAATAATTATTACAAATAAATGTTTTAATTAACTAGGATAAACCCAAGTGAATTTGATTTTCTCTAAAGCAAAAGTAACTTAAAACTGAAATATATATTAAAAAAAACCTGAAATATATATAAAGAAAATACATTCCAAATACTAACTTACCTGTTCTTAATGAGTGCAAATAAGCAAATATTAATGACATACGATAGAACATTTATAAGCTAGGCTGAATCCTCATGTAATATTAAAGTTTGAGGGAAACATTTGAAACAAAGTTTCTGGAAACTTCCGTGTGCCTATAATGAATGAAAAAGAGAAGACCAAGGGGCTAACATGATCACTTGCTTTAGGTATCCAAAGGAAGGAAGAGACATTATTCTCAGAGTCCAGATTAGTATCAATAGCTATAGAATATCACAAGCCAGAGTGAGAAGAACTAATAATTCAAGATGATCAACATATGGAATGATTGCCCCATTCTCAACTCCCCATTATTAGAGGTGTTCAAGCTAAAGCATATCATCAGTCAGGGATCTGAAATAATGAACCTCAGCGTTGGTAAGAATTTGGCTTAAGGAACCATATTTCCTTCCATCTAAAGCTGAAGGTCGATGATTCTACAGTTTATTTTTAGTAAAAACATACTGCCATCATTTTATTATAGTTAGAACCATTTAAGCAATTCCAAAATTTATAATGATTTCACATTTAGAAAAGGGTTGGATGTAGTCACCAGTCATACACCCAAACTTCCTTTCTACAATCTAACTGAATAACACAGCCACAAGGCATAGAATTTGAATAAGCAGGCTATATATCATCTCACTAATTTTAAAAAGAAACAACTGAATTTTAGCAAGAAAAAACTGTTCAATGACATGCACCAAGTCTATAGCACAACCAGAATTATAAATCGCCAGTCCTGAGATTGCAGTAGAGATGTAGCCACACTACTTCCAAAGAATCAGAAAACCATGACAACCTTTACCCAACCACGCAACGCAAAACATATGTGACCTCTCCTTATGCAATAGCTAGACATCTAGTTTCCAAATCCAGTCACTGAAAGGCACAGGGTAACCTTGTGGCTGTTTGGCTGATGATTTTGAATGTGGCTCCAGGGTCTCATGACTTTCAGATCACATCCATGCACCTTGGCCATTGTCATAATTAAATGTTTCCCCTACTCACACACCAGTGAGCCAAATTTCCGTTTGGCGGGATGATAGGACTTACCTGGGCATCTCCCCCATAAACATGTGCTGTTCCCTGCTTTGATTCCTGGGGTTTCTTTCAAATGCCTGCGCACTCAGTTTAGTAGATGAGATCAGTATTCCTTATTCCCTTTCCCTGATGGATAACAAACTGCTGCCACAAAACCTGAGTGGTCCCTCCACGTTATTTCTGGCTTTCCCCGTGATATGCTGTGTAACTTTACCCAAGTCACTCGTTCCTTCTATGGGTAGGGTCCTTTAGTGGTAAACTGGAGGTGGTTAGTCTTACCAGATCATATTCAGGAAACACTAAAGTCTGCACAGGAAAGTTCCTATAGACAAGAGAAAGTATTATCATTACTGCTGTTGTTTTTGACTACTATAGTTGCAGAACTTGAAGATTTAAGGTCTCCTTGCGGATTTCACTGTGGCCTTCAGAATCTGAGATTTAATTTTAAAAGAATGAAATTTCCAGTCTGTTTCCCAGGGGTAACTGTGAGAACGTATGCTGACAGGCTGTTGTCTTCAGAGGCAAAATCCAGACACACTAAGACAATGCCACAGCTTGAACAGGGGTGACCCTTCCCCATTCATCTTAATGGAGTGTTAAACTTGAAGCCTAATTAGGTCCACTTAAATGCCACCATTATTATACTTTTCTCTGCTTATCTTCATACCAGAAACAATCAACTAATGCACTCATTTAATCTGAGTGCGTGCAACGATCACATCCAGACACCCTGTCATTTTGATAGCCTCCTTTGCAGTCATAAAAGTACAAGTTTTAAACTTGCACTTGGTTGTTTTTAATTATCCACATAATTAGATTACTTTCTATTACCTTGAAATTTTAGAGGTGAGATTGTATACCCATACATATGATGTTTGTAAGGCAGTGGGGCCTGATCACTATTCCCATAATGAGAAGCTAGTATCAAACTTGCTCCCAGGATAACAAACTGAGATGTGTTAAATGAAAGATCCCACTCCTGCCCTTCAGAGAAGGTTCACAGCTTCATGGTTTATCCTTTGTGTATGTGCCTGAGCTTTCTACATTCCCTTTCTGATTCATCATTGCTGCGTAGACTCTATTTTAATGTGTAACTCCTATAACAGCCTTGGAAGAAACAGAAAGAGAATTAAAAATACATACATAAATCTGCACTTGCCTGTTCTGTACCTAGGAGGCTCTCGATCTAGGCTCTCAATTCAAAGTCCTTGACTACCTTATAAAAGATCTCGTAAAAGTGTATTTATTTACTCACGGCTATAAGGAGATTAGTCTGTTTTTCTTTGATGGTCTCTGTGCCAAGATGGCATACAAGAAAATTTTTGCAAGTTCGTCATGCAGGCTTAGGGATAAAGACATCGGTGGGTGTCTTCAAAATAGGACAAATTTCTTATCACTCTGCCCACACACTCTCCCACCTAAAGCCATACGTCATGTACCCTAAGCATCTGAAGGTCAAAGAATATGAGGCTTGGAGGAATATTTCCCTCAGATGTCCATAATAGATGTTGTTAGTGTCCACCTTCGTTTCCCAACCACTCCTAGACCTATAGAAAACTATGTTTCTTAGCCCCTTTTGCAGTTGAGCGGGGCTGTGACTAATTCTGAACAGTGGATTGGGATGCAGAGGTCACTTTGAGGAGGAAACACTTAAGAGCCAATGCATAATCCCCAATGTTCTCTTTCCCTGCTTAGACAAACCCTAAAGCCCCACATTGAGAGAAAAGTGTCATGGGATAGAAACAGCCCAGAATGCTGGTTTCCACACAGAGGACCCCCCCGGAGAGATGCCTGGGCCAGCAGAAGGTTTGCATGACTGAAAATAATACTATTTTGGTTAACCGTTGGGATTTTAGTGTTGTTTGTTGCTACAATATTACCTAGCCTATCTGGTCCAAAACAATTTGTCAGAATTAATTTCCAAGCCAAATCTCACTAGATGCACTCCCATATATAACTGTCATTGCTACCTTTTTCTAGCTCCAAATACAAGAGAGTGAACAAATGAAGTTTCAAAAGTCACTCCAGTCCACTGATCTCCAACTTCCCTCCTCTTCTCATTGTTGATTCCCTTTTGTTTTATACTTTGATCTTGAAATAAGTGAATTAAATCACATCATATACTCTTTTCCACCAAGAAAGAAACTTGGGAGACAATGGTCCCTCACAATGCCCATGGCATTTCCAAAAACAGAACATTGGCATTCAAAACCAAAGCTAGGGTCAAAGAGGGTTGGGGAAAAAAACCTTAGGTAAAACCCTGAAATTCAGGTTTGCATTATCCAAGTAAGCACCAGTATAAATGCCCACTAGCTAGCTGCAGAAATAAGGCACTGTCCAAAGAGAGCCACTGGAGAGGATTGGAAAAACAGAAGTTATACAGAATCTT
The DNA here is from genome assembly GCF_028018385.1 of Neofelis nebulosa. Lineage (NCBI taxonomy): Eukaryota > Metazoa > Chordata > Mammalia > Carnivora > Felidae > Neofelis > Neofelis nebulosa. The sequence continues at coordinate 86,443,846 of NC_080783.1, forward strand.
GGGGCTTATGTTAATACAAATATCAAATTATATCTGAATTGAGCTAAGCAGTATTTCGATTGAGCCTTTCAGAGGGTACTTGCAAACAACTAAATATTTAAAACAATTGGGATGCCTGGGTGGCTCAGTCGGTTAAGTGTCCAACTTCAGTTCAGGTCATGATCTTATGGTTCATGAGTTTGACTCCCTGTCAGGCTCTGTAGTGACAGCTCAGAGCCTGGACTTGCCTCAGATTCTATGTCTCCCTCTCTCTCTGTCCCTCCCCCATTTGCACTTGCTCTCTCTCTCCCTAAAATAAATAAACATTAAAAAATTAAACTTATAAAACTATTGCTCTGAAAACTTTGAAGGCAAATAACTAATTTTTATTTAGACAGGAATGTGTTTGTTATATTTATGTTAAATCAGATCATGCGGTCTTTAATACTTTCTGACTTCAGAAGAAGTTTGTTTCCTACTCACAGACTCAGTCATGCAAACTCCCTAACTGATCCATGGATAGTAATAAGCTCCAGTGGGGACTGAAGAAGCAAAGCGAGTCTTAGAGAGCCTTAGTAAAGAAAGGGGTGAATGTTCGAGATGCAGATAAAGGGAAAATCTACTGCTAGCAAGAACTGGGCAAGCCACATGGTTAGGAAGCCCTAACCTGTGAGTTAAATAACAGTGAGGATCTGCTTGGCCCCCACAGAAGATGGCCAGCCAGGAAGACCGTGTGCAAAGTGGAAGGCATACTTACATAGGAGTTCTTTGGGGCTGGGAAAGCAACTAGCTCTATGGCCTTAGGAAAGTTAGTCTTTCCTTCAGGTAGAATAAAAATACCTACCTCACAGGTTAGTATGTCAATTAAAATTTGAATGAGATTGTGCACATAAGAGTGCCTGAGTGGCTCGCTTAAACATCCGACTTGATTTTGACTCAGGTCATGATCTCATGGTTCATGAGTTCAAGCCCTACGTGGGACTCTGCTCTGACAGTACAGAGCCTGCTTCGGATTCTCTCTCCCCCTCTCTCTTTGCCCTCCCCTCCCTCAAAATAAATAAGTAAACATTTTTTTAAAAAAGACTGTGCATGTAATATTCCTAGTACACTGACTATATATAGTGAGTTTTCAGTTAAGGTTAATGAACTCTTATTAGATTGCATGTTATCTAATTTTTTTATTTTTTAAAAAACTTTTTATGAAGTGGGGAGGGGCAGAGGGAGAGAAACAGAGAATCTCAAGCAGGCTCCACCCCCGAGAGTAGCCCAATGAGGTGCTCCATTTCACGACCGTGAGATTATGACCTGAGCCAAAACCGAGAGTTAGACACTCAACCAACTGAGCCACCCAGGTGCCCCATGTATTTTCAATTTTTTTTATTGAGGTATAACTGACATATATATATTTAACTTACAGTAATAAAACCATAGGTACATAGCCAATAATAATAGTATTATAGATGAGTTCCTTCAATAATTGTGTTTCTCTGAGTGAAAAGGGAGACACAATTCTGACATGTCTTCCTCTGATCTCAATACCCAAGTGGTTCTCATAGTGTGAACATTCCCCAGGGACATGTGAGTGATATAATGGGATTTGGGGGAAATTTTCACCATTTGGAAATTTATCCCTAAACACTGTACAATGTTCAACTCTGCTGTAGTAAGGAGTCCTTGTACTGCAATGTGTGAAGGATGACTCACAGTTTGCTAAGCATAATTTTTATTTGTTCCCTCCCCCACCATGCAAAACAACATGATGTTGCAAAGAATATAGCACTGGGATCAGCAGAACTGACCAAATTTTCAAATTTGATCACCATTCAAATTTTAGCTTCGCCATTAACTAGTTCTGACACTAAAGCCAAGTCTTGAACCTCTTCGAGCTCCCACTTCCCCATGGATAAAAGTGGGAAAACCTCAAAGGAATGTAGTGAGGATTAAATCAAATAACACATGCAATGTGTCTAGCATGATACAAGCAAAAATATGAACTCTCTTCCCAGCCCCATAAATCCCAGAAATTCTAATACAGAGTTCTCAGAGCATTGTCCTATTCGTGTGCATCTCTCTCACTAGATCAGGAGTTTCCTGAAGGCGGTAGCTAGGATGTTGCGTACTTGTACTCCACACATCTAGAAGGACAGAGTTAGGAGTTCCGCTATGGTAGAAAGAGAAACAAAGAGTGATTATTGGTTTCTGAGCACAAGTGAAATAAACACAACTGTATTATCTCCCAGAAGCTTGAAAACACCATTCATAAGCACTGTCTCTACTCACCTACCTCAACTTCTCTCCTCTGTGTATCCCAAAGGCATCCATTCCTACCATGCTGATCCTGCTTTGGCCAAAGTCTCCACTGACCTCCATGTTCTCTGTGTTCTCTCCCTCAACCTCTCAGCATTATTTGGCACAGTTGACTGCCTTTCGTTGAAACGCTTTTTCCTCTTGGCTTCCATGACACCATGCTCTCCTGGCTTTACTCTGTTCAGTCTCCTTTTCTGTCTCTTCCTCTTAAAAAAAATGTAGGGTTCTAAACTTTGTAGTGGTCAGCTCCTTCCTGGCCCTCTTCTCCATCTACACGCTCTCACCGGTGAGCTCGCCCATTCGCTTATTGGATAGTGAGCACCACCCAAATGCTGACGGATCCCACATCTTTATTTCTAGCCCTGATCATTTCCCAGAAATCCAAATTATATAATCAACTGTTTCTTGAGGTCTTCACTTATATGCCAAATAAATCTTTCAAAACTCACACACATAAAAGAGAAAGTGTGGTTCCTTTTTCCCCTTTCCAATTGACTCCTGCCCTAGAAACCTCCATCTTGGTAAGTAGCACTATTCTCCCTGGACATTGAAACAATTCTCAAACTTTAATATGTATATGAATCACCTGGAGGTCTTCTAATTCTGTAGGTCTCTGTTATAACATATGATTCTGCATTTATAGTAAGTTACAAATGATGTGATGCTGCTAGTCCTCAAATCACATTATTGAATGGCAAGGACCTTCAAGGTAACTCTTAGTGCCTCTGTCTCCCTAGTGAACATTCCCCACACATGTTCTATCAGTAATGCTTCATCAACCAAATTTCTTCAGAATCTGATTATTTTCCAACTCACAGCACCTAGTCAGTACCACCATCATCTGTCTCCTGGACTATGGACATAGATTCCCAACCATTCCCCTGTTTCCACTTGGTCCCCTGCTCTGTAGGATGTTGTGTCCTCTGCAGCCTTAAAATACCAATCACATCAGATCACAACTAGCCAAAGTTTTGTTTTGTTTTTTCTATCACACCTACAATCAAATCCCATCGATGACTTTAGAGTAGCCCCTCCCTGTCCTTCACTTTCATTTGGCATCACTCACGCTATGTCCCAGGAAGATCCAGCCGCAGTGATCTTTCACTCCTTAAATTTACCAACCTCACTCCCATCTTGAGGTTTTTACACTAACTGTACTAGCACTGCACTGCTTGAAAGACTCTTTGCCCTTGACCTTTCACAGGGTTGGCTCCTTCTTGTCATTCAGATCACAGCTTAAATGTCATCCAGAGTGACCTGCCCAAACATCCAATCCGAAATAGCCACTCTGTAACCTGTCTCTTGATATCAAATCACTGTTTTATTTCTCTGCACTTTATTTATGCTATGTGATATTTTTTCTGGATTATTTATTTGCTCATGTTCTGTCTCTGTTCCCTCTTCCCTCCCTCAATCTCAATCCATGCTCATTCTCTCGCTCTCTCTTCCTCTCTCCATCTCCTCCCACCCACACTAAGAGGTAAGCCCCACAAAAGCAGAAACTATGTCTACCTTGTTACCAGTCAACCACCACTTGATGTATGATTGCATGAGTAAATAAATGATTGAATGAAAAGTTCTGGAGTCTATTGCAGAGTGAGAGGGGATATGTGCCTGCCTGGTGTCTGGGCTTTCCACTTTGTCCTGCAGGATCCTTCTTAATTTCTTCTCTGAGTCCACTCAATTCCACATGGTATACTTAAAAGTGAAGATAATCATCTGGGTGGGGGGTTAGGCTGTCATCATTTTTGTCATCAAAGGACCTTGGGTTTCATAGTCTCTACCACAAACACTAGAATTCAGCTCATTCAAAAATAAGCCAGCTAGGTTCTCAACTAAAAACAGCATTCCCTCTGAGCATGGACTTCATTTCCATGACTCTCCACTGGTCACTTTCAAAGGCTATACCTAACTCCACACCCATTTATTATTTGAGGGTGGCAGGGGTTGGAGGTTGGAATGGAGCTTACTCATAGTGATTTGAATACGTAGTTTGATAGGATTATTATAACATACATGCATGGAAACAAGGCCGTTCTAATGGGTCACAAAGTGTGGTCCTCTAGCCGGTGGTATCTATATTACCTGGGAACCTGTTCAAAATGTAAATTCTCAGGCTCCGCCCCTGACCTGCTGAACAGAAACTCTGGGAATAGGGCCAAGCAATCTGTTTTAAAGGTTCACTAGATGATTCTGTCACATGCTAAAATTTGAGAGCTACCAACTTAAACCATTCACATATTCCACCATGATCTTCCATTGCTCAGGAAAGTTGGTGATCTCAAAAATACTTTGTCTACCCCAGCCTTGCAGCTCACTGCGCCAGGCACATGCTCTCCTGTGCTCCCCATAGCCATGCCTCACAAAACTGACGAAATCAAGGATCTTCTGCTCAAAGCCAGAAGAAGCGATGCCAACACTGTCAAGGTCAAGAAAAATAAGGATAATGTGAAGTCTAAAGTTCGATGCAGCAGATACTTTCATATCTTGGTCATCACAGCCAAAGAAAGGGCAGTGAAACTGAAGCAGCCTCTGCCCCCCAGGTTGGCAATAAAGGAGCTAAAATGACCCTGGCACTGATTTCACTGTATTAAAACTTTAAAAATCTATTTAAAAAAAAGAATACTTAGTCTAGGCATTATATAATATCCAAAAGGGTGACTCAGACCTGCCCAAGTTGAGTATTAGCAAGCAGATACTCTGGAATGCTTGACTGACCTAAGTTTATCCAAGAAATGGGACTCAACCAAGCTTCTTCACTCAGCTTCCTTTTACCTTTCTTGTCACTCTCTGTTTTTCCCTCCAATGCAGCTGATACCACTCCAGCGAGACCACTGGTTCCCGATATCCAAGAAAAGAACTAACACCTGACTCTTAAACTAACTGGGTTTTAAACTGCTGGGTAGTAGTCCTGCAAACACACACACGCACACATGCACACATGCACACACACACACACACACACACACACACACACACACACACACACAGCATCTATTAAGTTGCTGAAAGAAATTCCAAGTGCGCAGTCATATCTGAACTATATGTCTGTCACCCAGTTGTTCAATGAACCAAATCTCAGCAACCTCAACATGTATTCAGTTCAGGCAGACTTGATATTCTTAGTATCACAACCACAGCATCTACCTGCTTTCAGTTTTGATCCTAGAAATATTTCTGTGTCAGCCATCATCAGTTTCAAGATGAGAACTTACATAAGTTAGTGGTGAGTGAATTAGTTTAAAAAAAAAAGCTAGTACTTGTGCGCATTGATTCCCACTGTTGGTGGCTTATTTCCATGGAATCACTGCGGATCCATGTTTTATTAAAACAAAAGCAGATATTGTAGGTTGCTTTGTAGATCGTGATTTGCTTGAATTGCTCTAGTCACATGTAGAGACAAAGCCCTTTTCTCTACTACCCACCCCCAGCTTATTTGTTGATTCCTATTAAATTTCTCAGTTGTCAAAAAGAGAAGACACCAGCATTATGACTAGAATCATAAATTAAGGGTGATGTTATCACAGAAGTTTGAGATGAAGAAAGTAGAGGACTCCAGGAAATTTGAATAAGCAGTTTGGTCACCACTTGGTTATAGATGGCGATTGAACAACTAAGAAAAATGATAGTGAAGAATGAGAACAATGTTGGAAAGGTGTTACTTAGATTACCCTAACATATTCTAGAATGTCATTCATTCTTACATGGATTTGGTCTTGTTATCAATCATACTATTTTCCCTATGTTGCAAAAAAATGAAACTCACAGGAATACTGATCTCATGCTTCAATGTCTATATTATGAACAGATTCTACTTTGCTTTAAATATTGCCATAATCGGAATACCATTTCACAATTACATCAGACTTGATTACTGAAGCATCTTCATATGCTTATGTACATTGTTCATTTTAATAATTATTATGAACCTATGAGGAGAACGGAATAAAGATTATCCTCCCCATTCAAAATATCAACATCCGAAAGTCAGAGATGTTAAATTTCATCAAGACCGCATAACTAATCCATGTGGAGCTGAAGTGAATTCCAGTTCTAGCACTTTTTCTATTATATTATACACACTTGATTGCTATTTCTAGATATCCTACAGGGAGGTAGAAGAAATCTTTGTTCAATAATTTAATGTTGCTTTACTCCCTCCTGATTACAGACATTTTTAGCCATAATGACAAATGCTGTTTTAAAAACGATACTCACTGACTGATATGAGAAATCACCTTCTGAAGACACAGGCCCATCCCACACTTTGCAATGTTTCTTATCATGCTAATATTAAATGTTGCGGGGGGCGACAGCAGGGACGATGGAGAAGAACATTCATCACATGAAGAAACAGCCCATATTGATTTTTCTTCCCACTGTAAGAGACAGGTAATACAATTTCATTGCCTATTCAATACAAAAATAGGACTTAATGGAGTTATGGTTTATGATTTGGCCATTGTGTCATGCTTCCCTTCCAACAATCTCTTCTCCATCTCAGACTCCATCCCACGACGCTAGGTAACCAGATAGCTAGATCTGCCTACTGAGGACCAAATGCCATAGGTTCTGTAGAACATGAAACAGCGTGTATCAAGGAAATAATGAGAGAGAGACCAGTCTCTACAGGATACTCACCTAACATGCCTGAAGAGCGCTGGTTACATGCCCACAGGGGCTGTCCCTCAATAGCACAAAAGAAAAGGCCACACTGCCCCAGAAGATATGGCTAGCAATCTGAAGGCCATGGCAATTTGAGAATGTATTAGTAGTGACAGGGTTTCTTTCAGGAATGATGTAGACTCAAAAAAGAAAAGGCGTTAGGTTTGTTTTCCAATTTTTGGCTTATTTCCATGAAACCGGTGCTAATGTTGTTGGGAAACAATTCTCTGTGGGTCTCTCATTTTCTGCCTATCTTGCCAGCAGGAGCACTGACTTCTTTTGTTCCTGATTATCTGCACCAGGATATTTGTGTAGTGAACACTCATGGAAGATAGAGACGATATCCCCGTCCCAAGTAATGGGCCAGCAAGCTGGTTTCTCAGTATACAACTTTCAGATTTTCGAAGTGCAGTATTTCTATCCTATAATACAACTTAGCTATACACGTGGGCATCACCTGGATCCCTTAGGGTCGCACAGTAAGAATGGAGGGTTTAGGGCACCAAATACGCTGATGTTTATACTGCTCCCTAAGGTGTGAATAATAAAATCCTTTGTATCTTATCTAAATCTCTCTTGCTGATTTGGCCTTGAAATGACCAGGTAAAAATAACAGAAGAGTTGCGGTCATTTACATTCAGTTTTTTCTAGGTGAGTTTGCTAAATTACAGATTTGTGGTGCTAGTCACACTTCCTTGCTAGAGATTAGTACTGGCTTTGACTGTTGATCTTTGGTATTATTGACCTAAAGAAGGAAAAAAATTAATGAGAAACTATGGCAAAACTTTGGTTCAATACTAATATTCAGTAATTTATAGGTTTGCCTGTGTGGACAAATTATGTTAAAATAAATTTCAGTCAACAATAGCTAAATTATGGAAAGAGCCCAAATGTCCATGAACTGATGAATGGATAGACGATGTGAGATAGGTATGGAATATATGGTAATAGAATATTACTCAGCCAGCAAAACGAATAAAATCTTGCCATTTGCAACATGGTTGGAGCTAGAGAGTATTACGCTAAATGAAGTCAGTCTGAGAAAGACAAATACCATATGATTTCACTGATATGTGGAATTTAAGAAACAGAACAAATGAATATAGGGGAAAAAAGGAGAAGCAAATCAATAAACAGACTCTTAATTATAGAGAATAAGCTGATAGTTACCAGAGGGGAGGTGGGTGGGGGGGATGGGCTAAATAGATGATGGGCATTAAGGAGGGCACTTTTTGTCATGAGCACTGGGTGTTGTGTGTAAATGATGAATCACTGAATTCTACACCTGAAACTAATATTACACTGTATGTTAACTAGTTAGAATTTAAATAAAAAACTTGGAAAAAATAAATTTCATACATAAGTTACTCTCACAGACCTAGATCTCCTATAAAGTGTGTGTGTGTGCACGTACACACACACATGCACACGCACATGCACGGGCGTGCACACACACACACACACACACACACACACACACACGTAGAAGTTCCCAAGGGATCTCTTTCTTTTGTACTCCATTACTTGTATGCCTACCACACTTTGCCATATTCTGTCTCTAACTTACAATTCTTGCCATCCTGACCATTTAGCTCCTCTAGCTTTCTTGATGCAGAAAGTACTTTTCACTGGTGTTGTTCTTTATCCCACAAGATAGAACAAGCCCCACCAGCATCCGCAATTCAAGAACCCACTGCTAGGGGCCAAGTTCCCTGAGGGGGATATCATACCATAGTGGTGACTGCTGCTTCTCACCCTGCACCCTAAGGGGCATAGTCCTTTCTGCAAGGTCTGTGGAGGAAGGGAAATGGGTCGTCCCCTATTGTGATACACTCCGTGTTAACTCAGTAGTACTTGGGCAGCAAAATTCTTTCTAGACATATTCAGAACCAAGTTTAAGCATGAACTGCCATGTAGGATCTTTCTTCTTCTCATCTTCAGTGGTTCTTGGGTCAAGCTTCTCATGCATACAGCTTTCTGTTCTCTGTCAGGATCTGTTCTGTCTCACATATCTTGGACCCTCTTCACAAATACTTTCAGAGAGCCAATTTTCCAATGGACCAGACATGCCTAGACCCCTATTGGTGCTTGCCACAGGCATCTGCATGGCTCATTTCTTCACCTCCTTCAAGTTTGGCTCAAGAGTCATCTGATCAGGGAAACCTTTCCTAACTACCCATTTAAAAATGTTAACATCCACTCCCACCCAAGCTATCCCATTCTCTGCCTTATTTCACTTCGTTGCACTGATTACTTCCAAATGTACTATAAAATGGATTTCTTATGTTATTATTGTCTTCTCCTACAGAAGGACAAGTTCCAAAAGGGCAAGAGTTTTTATCTCTTTAGCTCACTGATATGCTCAGAATGGGGCCCAGCACCCAGTTGGTCCTCAATAAATATTTAAAGAATGAATGACTGAATCCTAGACTCGGGCCACATGTGTGATGTTCTCCTCTCACATAAATTCCACTGGCCACATTTCCACTAAACCTGACATCCAGTAAACATATTTTGGCTGAAAAGCTAGTTTTGGATAATGATGCAAAGGAGACATGCCCCACATGAAGGACCAAGCAGTTGGGCAAATTATGCTCCAGTCTCTTCTCCTCATTATCTTTCCCCTTTGAAATGAGGTCAGAAAACACAAGAACTTTTTGCCTGCCTCTTGTGTTCCTTGTAATGATTAGCCATTGTTAAGTCCATATAGTTCTTATAGCCAATAATACAACTCTCTTAATCCCTTTCTTTTTCTGTTGCCACTTAAAATTCCTTCAGAAATGAATTATAACTATTGAAACTTTAATGTAATTCAAGATATGCAGTCAAACGTCATAATGAGCTAGGACAGATTTTTGTCTGTGTGTTAACCATGGGGGAAATTAGTGAGAATTTGCCCATTTATTATAGATCAAAATGAAAAAGAAAGTCTTGATTTGGGCTTCACAAATCTATAACGCAATACTGATGGGCCAGTAAATTGCTACAAGTTTTCAGAAAAGCATTGAGAATACCTCAAGTTCTTTCAAAATATTTATATATTTTAGTGTATTCATTACACTTTTAAATATACAGGTAGAAGGATATTCTTGGAAATGTTATTTATAATGAATAAAAAGTGCAAACAACCTAAATATTTGATAATAGGGGAATATTTAAATAAGTCACATTCTTATTCTATATAATAGAATATTAGTCTCTTAAATTGTGATTTTTAAAGCTCATCTAACAAAATTTCTCACAAGAGAACACTGAAATCTAAAAGCTAGATACACATTATAAGGACCACTTTTCCAATGATAAAAAACATATCCATAGAAAAAAATAGAATGGAATTTGCCAATATGTTATTGGTGATTATTTCGGTCTTCATCCATTTGGGCTGCTGTAACAAAATGCCACAGACTGGGTGGCATATAAATAGTAGACATTTGTCCCAGTTCTGGAGAAGTTCAGGTGAGGGACCACCTCTAGGTTGTAGACTTCCTCACAGGGTACAAGGGGTGAGGGAGCTCTGCGGGGTCTCTATTATGAGGGCACTAATCCCATCCCTGAGGGCTCTGCTCTCATGAGGTAATCACCTCCCCAAACCCTACCTCCTAACACCCTCACACTGGGAGTTAGGATTTCAGTATATAAATTGTGGGGGGCACAAACATCCAGACTATAGCAACTTCTGACTGTGAAAGTAGCATACATACAGTCTTCACAAGCTCTGATTTGAATTAGGTGCTACACGTACCATTTTGATCTGCCGTACTGTAAGTATCATTATAATATGTCACAGATGAGGAAACTGAGGTTTTTAAGAGATGAAATAGCTATTTCAGTATCAAATGATCAGTCTGGGCAGTGTGAAATTTGATCCAGAATTTTCTACCTCCATAGCATCTGCTTTTAAGCACTATGCTCCATTAAAAACAGTTGATAATGACCCACCATGGGTGAGCTTGTGGGTCACTTTACTTTTGGTGGAGGCCAAGGATTATTTTCAGGTAGTTTAGCATTCCTGATGGTAATTACCATTCAGATGATTATTATCTTTTAACTCTTGTTCCGATCTTCACTGCCTCTCTCTAGGGTAAATATTTCAGTTTCTTATTGTTGAGAAAATACACAAAATACTTTGTCTTAAACACTGACCAAAAAAAAATAGTCATCTTTACTATTTTAATCAATTGTAATTACACCATAATTATAAGAAAAGAAAAAATTCTTTCAGAAAAGAATTTTAAACTAAAATTTAAACTAAATTGTAACCTAAAACTAGCACAAAACATGAGGCCAGGAGACTAGAATTGATTTCTTTCTTTTCTTTTTTAAGTAACCTCTACACCAACATGGGGCTTGAACTCACAACCCCGAGATCAAGAGTCACATGTCTTACCGACTGAGTCAGCCAGGCACCATTAGAGTTGATTTCTTGATAAATGAAGAAAACATTAGAACTATGAAAAAAACAAATTTGACTTCAAAAAAAAAAAAAACAAAAAGAAAACAAAAAACAAACCACTAACAGTTTAGGGCACCTCGGTAGCTCAGTCAGTTAAGCATCGGACTCTTGATTTTGGCTGAGGTCATGAGCCCAGAGTTGTGAGATTAAGCCCCGTGTCAGGCTCCACGCTGAGTGTAGAGTCTACTTGGGATTCTCTCTCTCTCTCCCTCTCTCTCTCTCTCCCCCCCCCCCCTCTCCCTTTTTCTCCCTGTGCCCCTCTCCCTGGCTCACACTCTCTCTCCCTAAAAAATAAATTAATTAAAAAATAAATTAAAAAATAAAACTAACAGTTTGATACACTCTTCCCCTGAATGAAATGTTGGGAACTCTCTTGGCAATTCTTCCAGATACTAGGTAGAAGAGGGTACACTGGTTACTTTAAGTAAAACAATCTGCTTTACAAACCCACCTCAGTTTCAAACAAGTATGAAGCTTATCAAATTGCCAAATCAAAAGAAAGACCGTTTTTACCTGAGAAGTGAAACTAAGCAAACTATACAGAACATACAGAGTCTTTATAACATAAGACATTCAGTTTCAAGTTATCTGGTCTAAAAGAAAATCCTAGATCAAAAAATGTTCCTCAAGGGGCAACTGGGTGGCTCAGTGGGTTGAGTGTCAGACTTTTGGCTCAGGTCATGATTTCGCAGTTTGTGAATTCGAGCCCCACATCAGACTCTGTGCTGACAGTTCAGAGCCTGGAGCCTGCTTCAGATTCTGTATCTCCCCCTCTCTCTGCCCCTTCCTCACTTGTGCTCTCTCTCTCTCTCTCAAAAGATAAACAAACATTAAAAAAACTTTTTAATGTTCCTCAAGAGATCTACAAAATATGCAAAATAGAAACTTTTACAAAGTGTATTTAATATGGAATGAAACAAAACTAAGCAAAATTAAGAGTTTCTTTCAATTTTTAGGACGGCATAATTTCTAGAAAATTTTCACATAAATGTAAGGTGTAGAATTGTAAACTTACATCTTTAAGACAATGCTGCCACTTTAGTTGGTAAACATTTCAATACTCCCACAATTTTAAACTGTCATAAAAGGATAAGCCCAGGAGTTCTCAAAATGCTCTATACCAATCTATTTTAAGGAACTTGGGTGTTTTGAATATATGTTGTATTCCTCAGACACACTAAAAAAAATAAACAAATAAAAAACAAAAAACAGGGGCGCCTGGGTAGCTCAGTCAGTTAAGCATCCACTTTGGCTCAGGTCATGATCTTGCACTCCGTGAGTTCAAGCCTCACATCGGGCTCTGTGCTGACAACTTAGAGCCTGGCGCCTGCTTCCGATTCTGTGTCTCTACCCCTTTCACCCCTCTCAAAAGTAACTAAACATTAAAAAAATCAAAAACAGGATCAAAAACAAAACAAAGCAAAAAACCTAAAAAGTCTGTTTTTTAATCTGCCATTTTGTTAACAGATAATATCCTCCAGTTAAAAAATAAAGAATGTTCCTAAAATAATGTCTCTTCCCCTGAGGTACCCTTTGGAAGGTGGAAGTCAGTAATGCAATTAGATATCTAGGGTTATTTCAGCTGCCTGCCAAAATATCGCTCATGACTAGTAAAGTATGCTGAAAAACACCATTACATCAATGACAGAAAGGGCACAATTGTTCTTGTTTCTGGAATTCTTCTGATGTGAGTCAATTCACTGGGTGGGATTTCACTGGAAAATGCCTTTAGGAATGTTTTAAATGAAGGGAGGACAGAACCAAGCTTTCAAACACACACATAATGGACAACCATAAAGTCAGACTTCACCCAGCAGACGACAGCGATCAAACTCAAAGTAATATCTGCAGCTACAAAATCTCCAATTTTCTGTGCAATTTTGATTTCTATTTTAACAATTTAACATTGTTTCCTCTTGACAGCCCAAATAAAAACATTTCACCCTCCATATACAGGAATACAATTATGTAACTTTGCTTTTCATTTCAGACCTGGAAATGTCAGATTAAAGGCAGAGAGGGAATATGAGATTATTTTAAATATTGTTTTTGTATTTACCCCCAAATCCAAAAGCCACTTAAGAACTTGGACAATTTGGAGATGCAGAAATAATCTATAACAGAAAAGGACTTTCTGATATACTTTTAAACATTTTTAGACTCATGCACTTTTTTGAGAGAGAGAGAGAGAGAGAGCAAGTGGAGAAGGGCAGAGGGGGATAGAGAGAGAATCTTTAAGCGGGCTCCATACCCAGAGCAGAGACTGACTGAAGGCTGGCTTTGGGGCTCAATCTCCCAAACCATGAAATCATGACCTGAGCTGAAATCAAGAGTTGGACGTTTAACCAACTGAGCCACCCAGGTGCCCCTAGACTCATAGAACTTTAAACCCAAACAGAACATTCCATCATCAAAAGGCCCCTTCTGCCTGGGCTGGTGATACAGGAACTCTCCTATAACTCCCTCCAGATGGAGACGAGGTGATCCAGTGTATGATTATTTGGTGCTGGCTGCTAAAACCAGTTATTCTGTGGAGTTGTTATTATTTTATAGGTTTGGTCTGTCTTTCCAACTAAGTTAAGCTAAAGAGCTGTCTTTTATCTGTCTTAATATTCCCTCAGAGGGAATAGTCTCTAGCCTCATCTACAGTGAACATTATTTATTTAATTGCAGATAGGTTCAAAATGTGTTTTTTTTTTTTAATTAAGAAGATGAGCTTCCCATGCTTACAGAGACATGTTCCCTATTATCTGGGGTTAGGACTAGAAAGATACTTATTTAATAAATCTAATAAGTATACTAACAGTTAACATGGTAACACAGTAACATGTTGTTTAGTAAGTTTAAAACTTTCTCTTTTTTCATAAAAGGAAATCTTTCTCAGATACCAAACAAACAAGATTGAAACTCTTCCAGTTGAAGTAAATGGAGAGGACTGGGTGAAAAAAAGACAAGAGCAGGTAAGGAGAGGTAGAGGAAGAGAGGAACTGGACCCCAACCAGTTGGCTATCTACCCACTGTCTACAAAGACCACTGGGAACTTCTAGGCACCTTTAAGTACTGCTTTAAAAGCCACTAGTTTAGTCTGTTGTGTAAAATATTTTAATAAAAAAAAAAAAAAAAACTCTGCTTCTCCCTCCTGCCAACTTAGTGTCAGAAATTGAATCCTGTATTTTCAAATTCTATTATAAATCTGTGTTGAATAATGAAGTGACCAAGTGAATGAATGTTTATAACCAAGCTGAACAAAATCCTTGTAATTGTTATGATATTTGCTGTAGTTGGTTTGAATGGAATATGAAAATCTACATGTGATCAGAATTAGATAAATGAATAAAGTGAGAAGTATCAACTAAGACTGAATGTCAGCATCTGACTTTTTTTTTTCTAATTTATTTTACAGGGGCACCTCGGTGGCTCAGTCGGTTAAGCTTCTGACCCTGGATTTCAGCTCAGGTCATGATCTCACCACAATAAGTTTGAATCCCACATCAGGGGAAGCTTGTCCACACTATCAGCATGGAGCCTGCTTAGGATTCTGTCTCTCCTCTGCTCCTCCCTCACTTGCACACTCCCTCACTCTCTCACTCCCTCTCTCTCTCAAAATAAATAAAGTTTAAATAAATAAATATAAAAAATTTATTTTATAAAGTAAGAATTTGTACACATGGCATTCTTTCCTATCTAAGGTATGAAATGGATTCCAGGACATATATATGTTTCTGTTGCCCTGAATCTATGCCTCCCTTTTTGGTAACAGCCGCTCAATTTTTCCTCCTTTGGGAACTACTCCTTCCTTATACATCCAGGCTTAGCAATCTATTTATCAAAATGTTCTATGTACTCCCAACCCACCCACCACATGCCCAGCCAAGGTGTGGGCATGTTATCCAAGATAGGCAAATCAGATCCTCTGACCCTGAAATATGTAGGTTTCCTGGGATGGTAAGATGTACGAGCAATGCTTGGAGCTGCATTGTCCACCACGAGGCTAGGAGCAGACTCTCCATTAGGTTCTCTTACTTGAATTTCTGTAGCTATGCTGGTCTAGGGCATTCTGAGCCCTGATTACTTGGCCTCTTCTTCTGTAGGCTACATCATGTCTTTCTAATAACATCCTTACTTTATTGATGTACGTATTTATTTTTCTTTATTTCCATTTAAGGTAATCAGAGTCCACTTCTGAAACCCAAGAACACCAAGGGAGATATGTGCCCTAACCACTGATAACATAGACAGAAATTAACTTAAAGAAGCTTAGATCAAACAAGTCATGTTTACATGCCCCAGTGAAATAGATCCCTAAGTCTCAGTTTGGTGTACTAGGATTCATCACAATATTTTTACATCTTTTGGAAATGATGCATATAGTATCCTAAGACTTGGTCATATGCAAATGGAAGCCCATAGGTCTGAGATCAGGAGACCAATTCTCTCTCTATAGTTTGGGGTAAGTTATAAAAACTTTTTGAATCTCCATTTCCTCATCTGTAAAAGGATGAAGTTAAAGTAGAAGATCTAAAAAGGCTCTTCTAATCATGACAAACTATGAATTTTTAAGTTTACAAATACATAATAATATACACCAACTGTGGATTTTGTTTTTCAGCCCTAAGTCAGTACTCTAAAGGAGTCCCTGCTATCTGACTTCAAGGCAGCATTTAAATTTAACACCAGACCCACCCAGGATCAGCCTATGCTGTGGTGCGGACTTGCCTCAAGAGCTTTGTAGAATCTCTTTTTGTGATGGAAATCAGTGCCACTTTCTGTACTCACATTTTCCCTTTTCCGTTCTTTTTCTATGGTTGGAAAAAAGATGAGTTATAATTAAAATCAAGAAAATACTGTAAGGACAAATACAATGTATCCTGTTTTTATAAAAGGTCATTCTTGCAAGCTATCAAAGCTCTTTACAACAAATACCTAATTGATGGTCACAGCCTCCTCTGTAGGAATAAAACACAGTGCCCAGTTTACAGATGAAGAAACCAAAGAGGGAGTCAACAGAATTTCAGTTGGAACAACAAATTCAGAGCACGTCCATTTTAGGACATTGTATGTCAGAGTGCCCAATTAGCTCAGTTAGTTGTAGATTATTTTAATGTTGACCTAGAAATATGTGTAATACATTTATAATGAAAACAAAGTGAAAGACATATTCAAATAGCTAAGAGTCAATCCTAAAACAAATAGCTATTACAGTGGTTTTCAAATAAGTTCTTTGGTGACTAGTTGATGACCTCTGTGAAACTCACATGTGAGTGGGGCAAGTCTAATTTACTCTGCAATTATAAAAAACGGGAATAGAGTCTTCACTTAAGACCAAGTTATACATACTAATAAACCAAAGCTGGTAAGTGATGATCAAAACAACAACTTCACGTCACTCATTTAAACTAGAAACATACTTCCCACCATCACCACTACCATGTTTCCCAAAACAGTGTCTTTAGCTAGGCTAGCCCAGAATAAGAGAGGAAGCTTACGTGCCTCACTCAATAGATAATGCCTATTTAACAGGCAATCATCCACTCTTATTTATTCAAAAAAATAATTATTCCACACGCCAGGCACTGTGCTATTCACGTCATCAAATTACTCATCCATCAATCTTTAGAACTCATTCTGTCTACTTGGAGAGTCTAAGGAGCCCAGAAGAGGTAGATCAATAAAGGAACTGGAAGTTTTTTCCTAACCTGTGTAATGGTAAACCTTCCTGGATTTTTCCCTTTAATTATGTAGTGAAGAGTGAATTTCCCTTGGAGGATAATCATCAGTCACTGGTGACAGACTCCTATGGAAAGTGCCCGTGACATATAGGAGCGAAGAGGCCAGCGGACCTGGTAAAGTCCCAGCTGACTATTTCCCAAATGCCACTAGACTGCCAAAATATCACTTAGGAGACACAACACACATGGGCACCCACCAAGGGAGAAACACTCTTCCCAGCCCTGAATACAAGGGACAAATACAGGCCACCCCTTCAGGTGTGTAGAGGGAAGGAGAAAGAATATTTCTCAGCACCTGCCATCCATCAGGCCCTAAATGAGTCCCTTTTGACCTCATCGTCTTAATCTTCTGCTGTCCCTTGTTCAGTCAGAGTTTTTCTGACCACCTATCAAAAAACTGAAACCACCCAATGACATACCATATATTTTTTTAAGTTTGTTTGTTTGTTTGTTTGTTTGTTTAAAGAGAGAGAGAAAGAAAGAACATGAGTGGGGGAGGGGCAGAGAGAGAGGGAGAGAGAATCCCAAGCAGGCTTTGCACTTTCAGCGAAGAGCCCAACAAGGGGCTCGAACTCACGAACCGTGAGATCAGGACCTGAGCCAAAATCAAGAGTCAGATGCTTAACCAACTGAGCCACCCAGGAGCCCAATATATCATACATTTTATTTGTTTACTATTTGTGTCTCTCTGGAATGCAAACTCCCAAAGGTACGAAAACAGATTCTTGGAAAATGTCCTGCTGGCCTGATCATGATCCCCTTCCCTCCCAGCTGTGAACCAATTAAAAAAATGGAGAATCCTGCTTCTATCCAAGGCAAAATGGTGACTCTACATCTTCTCTATCAATTGACCCCTGAATTAAATTCACTCACTGATGACAGGCAGAAAACCTGGAAAATCGTAGACCCTTCCCACATGGAAGAAAAGGTGAGAACATGGTATATCCACAGGGGCAGCTCTAGTCAAGGGAGACAAGACATTTTTCGATGTCACTATTCGGAGTTCGATCCTTGGACCAGCAGCATCACCCCTGGAAGCTTCTGAGAAATGCAAAGTTAACCCCCACGCTAGACCTACTGAATTGAAATCAGTATTTTCATAAGATGCCTAGGTGATCCACACACATGTAAAAATTTCAGTAGCACCTAGGAAATAATCCTTAGAACATTAACCCCACCACAGATATGTGGACCAATGGTTATCAGACTTGTCATATTGGCAATCAGACAAATAAATCCTTCTTCCTTCCTATGAGGTGCCAGTAGTATGAAGAAATAGGGCAGCTTCCTCATTCTGAATTCTTCCAAGAGAGGACAGAAGTGATGGTTTTGATATATGAGTATGGTTGTTGGTTGCTTATTAAAGGCAGCAGGAACTGGGAGAGAGAGAAAATGAATCTCTACCTCCATTCTTAATTTATCTATCTTCTTTCCTCATCTGTATAAAAGGAATAATAACACCTGCTGTATCGGCCACTGTTAAACTTGAATAATACATATCAAAATCTTTAGGAAATATGAAATGTTATTTTTTAAACTTTGTTCTTGTTACACAGAGAAAACTGACAAATCAGCAGTCCCTCAGGCTTTAGAAATTCAGCATACCGTGCCATTATTGGATCACAGACAATTTTACAAATATTTTTATATTTTCGTGCTGGTCAAAAATGTGCAGCAGGGCTGTTTGTCTGCAAACCAAATGAAAAAAAAATTAAATGTTAAGACTTAACTGGTCAGTTTCTATGAGATTAAAATGAGTAGCTGTAAAAGAAAAGTTTAAATATTGGTTACTGTGTTTTGAAAAACAAACACAATATATTTAGATGAATTTAGACTATATTTGTTTTCAAACCCAACATCCATCTCACTCTGCCTGCAACTTACCAAGTGATGTAAGTAGAAATGGTTGTCTTGAAATATGCCCTCAATAAAACAGCCAGTTACCTTTCTTTAATTAGCAAGTAATGAGCTATTTTGTCTACTTATACAGATGTGTAAGTTTTAACTTGTCATTTTTTTCAAACTGATTAAACAACATATTCATATTTCAAAGATTATGAAGCTTTTCCTTAGGATGTCTTTTTATCTTTAAAAACAACAATGCTAATAGCTTCCTTTTTCCTATATTCAAACAACTATTTACTACCCCTTCTTGATGTGGGCTTTCAAAATACAAAGAAGGTCTGGCAAGTTTTCAATGTCCTTTTTAAAATCTGTTCTTAAGCGCTTGTAAAAAAGCATAAAGGGTACTTCTTTGGAGAATTGATAATGTCCTACGTTCAGTATTTGTATATTAAGGACTGTCAGTTACATTTAGTGTATTCATTCATTGGAATCTGTTCTGTTAATCTGCATGCAACTGATTTCAAGAAAGCCAAAGTGATCAGAAGAAGTCAAAGTTAACATAACAATTCCTTTTCTACAAAAAACAGCCTAAGACATTATGGGTCCAAATTTCAAAGCAAGTTACTGTATTTGCAAGTTTTAAGTCACACTTGGCAGTTTTTCCAAACACAGTGGTCAGGAACTGAAAAAAATAAACATGTGTTTCCAGGATTTTCTTTTCACATGCCACACAAAAAGCGATGTTACAACTATGTTTTCACTCCCTTTAAAAAGTTCTTCTTAAGGAAGAAGGCTTTGCTGATTTGTGTTATTTTAAGGTAGATTTTACAAAATAACATGAAGAAGCAAGACAAATATTACTTTCACTGTATAAATGGGAGTTTAACTTCCCCAAAGGGATTTCTTGAAAAATCTGATCTATCATTATGCAGTGATATTTTGTACTTTAAATCTAATAAATTCAGAACACTTAGCCCGTTCCATCTTCCAGTTGCCTTAAACAAAGGGAAAATAAAAGAATCAATCTACATACAATTCTTAGGCAGCAAGTCTAAAGCCATTCCCATTTTGCTGAAAGAGTAACTGAGGTAAAGTAAATTTATCGCTTTCCTGAGGCTTAACAAAGTCTTAGCAGCTGCAGAAGGATGAAAATTCACAGGTGTGGTTCTTACTCAAGACAAAGGAAACAATCAATCACAAACTGAGCTTTCTCAGCAGTCCATAAAGGCTTCCAAACCCAAAAATATCTCCATTACTGGTAGACCAGGTGGCCAAAATCTCCATTCCAACCTTTCCACCTCATTGAAAGTGTTGTCCTGAAAATTCTGACCTATTGAAATGTTAAGTATCGTATTTTGTAGGAATAACAATACCAACCATCAATTCCTTAGGAAGAATTTATTTCTCAGTTCCCTAAGATCCGGAACTACAGAAAACAGGATCCAGGACAGAAAGTGAGTTGGGTGGAGAGTAAAGGATAGAAAGTGTTCAGTGTAGAATCCTCCTCTGGGAGACTGGATACTAATGGAGACTTTGGGCAGTGGTGAACAGTGAGTATGGCCCTGGCACCTGGACGAGGAAAGAGAAAATGAAAGAACAAGAGGATAGACTTCTCTGAGCAGGATGGGCTGTATCAGGAATGTCTGCAGAGGAAAGGATGATTAGAAAGGGTTGCAAAACACAAGGGGAAAATGGTCCAGAAATTGCACTCCTTGCTCTTCACCCAAATGAGCTGAAAACCTATGTCCACACACACAAAAAAAAATGGCACAAGGATATTTGCAGCATCTTTAGTCATAAATGCCAAACTTGGAAGCAACCAAGATGTCCTTCAGTAGATAAATAGGTAAACTGTGATACATCCAAATAATAGAATGTTATTTGGTGCCAAAAAGAAATGAGCTACTAAACCATGAAAGACGTGGAGAAAACTAAAATGCGCATTACTAAGTGAAAGAAGCCAGTCTAAAAGTCTACATACTGTATGATTCCAAGCGTGTGACATTCTGGAAAAAGAAAAATTATGGAAACAGTAAAAAGATCAGTGGTTGCCAGGGGCCAGAGGGGAGGGAAGAATGAACTGGCAGAGCACAGGGGACGTTAAGGGGAGTGAAACTATACTCCGTTTACTAACACGTTGGATACATGTCATTATACATATGTCCAAACCATGGAATGTACAACACCAAGAGCGAACCCTAGCGTAAACTATGGATTTGGGGTGATAATGATGTGTCATTGGAGGTTAATTGGTTGTAACAAATGTACCACTCTGGTATAGGATGTTGACAGTAGAGAAGGCTGGGATGGTGTAGGGGCAAGGAATATACAGGCACTCTACTTTCTACTCAATTTTGCTGTAAATATAAAATTGCCCTAAAAAATAAAACCTAGTTTTTAAAAAAGCAACCGTTTAACAACTTTGTCTAGGACAGTCTTTCTTAACCTCTACTTTGTTTTTTTGTTTGTTTGTTTTTAAGCATTATTGTTTTTAAGTTATGCTCTCCTTTGAGTTTCCAATGACATCCATATATTCTCTCTCCAGCAAAAATAATAGCACCTCCACACATTCTCACAAAACAATGCATACAACTGCAGGTATTCACAGATTCCCTGAAGTTCATCCATAAAACTAATACTAGCTAATTTTATGCACTTACACTAAGTACCAGATACTGTGTTATGCACTGTGTCATTTTGTCCTGGCAACAACCTTATAAGGTAGAAATTATCATCCCTGGTTTTTTTACAAGGAAATGTAATTGCAGAAAGTTTTTTTAACAGCTGCGGAGGGGTCAAATTGGGACCCCAAACCTGAACTGATCACAAGAGGCATGTACCTACCCATTTCCCATAAGTGAGTCTGGCTCTGGCAGATCATGGACCCCAGCTAAGCACCCCTCATCTAACAATGGGTCTGTTTGCCTGTTTCCAAGCTCGTATTCTTGGGTCAATAAAATATCTATCTAGGCCAGCATATGCAGATTATACAGAGCTGGACCTACATTGGAATAGAAGGTAATCATTTGCAGGGTGCCTGGGTGGCTCAGTTGGTTACACATCCGACTCTTCATTTCGGCTCAGGTCATGATCTCAAGGTTCATGAGTTTGAGCCCCGCATCAGGCTCTGTGCTGAGAGTGCAGAGTCTGCTTGGGATTCTCTCTCTCTCTCTCTCCCTCTCTCTCTGCCCCTCCCAAGCTTGTTCTCTCTCTCGCTCTCAAAATAAATAAATAAAAACTGTTTTAGAAATTAGAAAAAAAAGAAGGCAATCATTTGCTGTTGACCCAACTTCCACAATTGGCCTCACCCCCATTTATCCTGCCACCTACCAGGCCATAGGTGATGGGCAACAGCAACATTTCTCTGTATTTACCTGAAAGCAGAGAATTTGGACCATTGCCACTGAAATAAAGACTGGTTCAGCTCAACGTGAGGCTCAGTGTTGGTGGCTGATAAAGAATATTCTATAATCAATAGAGATTCATGCTAGCTAAGATGCAAACCACATATATTAGTAGAGATTTGCAAACTCTGAATAAATAAGTCAAATGTGAATAAGTGAAATAGAGGACAAAAGAAGTTCAAATCCCTTAATATGGAGCAGAATTAGCCCTCACATCTTCTTTCAACCCAAACTTTCTGGGTCTGAGGTGTAGGTTTTTTTTTTTTTCTTTAGGCTAAACCAACAGAGCTCTCCTCTCGATGTCTCAGAAAGACATCAAGTACAAGGTGTATAAAACAGAATACATCAAGGGCACCTGTGTGGCACAGTCAGTTAGGTGTCCAACTTCGGCCCGGGTCATGATCTCACAGTCCGTGAGTTCGAGCCCTGCATCGGGTTCTGTGCTGACAGCTGAGAGCCTGGAGCCTGCTTCACATTCTGTGTCTCCCTCTCTCTCTGCCTCCCCCCACCCCACTCATGCTCTGTCTCTCTCCATCTCTCAAAAGTGAATTAACATTAAAAAAAAAAAAATTTTTTTAAACAGAATACATCATTTCTCCTTATGGGTATGTTTTTAATTCTAATTTCTAATTTTAATTCTAATTTCTAAAATCACTGTCCACCCAATCAAAAAGCCAGAAAAATGAGTGTCATTCTGAGAGCTTTCCCCTTTCTCATTGCTATTATTTAAATTTGCATATGTCCTGGTGATTTAACCATCAAAATATCTGCGTAGGTCTCCTGTTATTGGTCAGGAATGTTACAATAGCCTCCCAACTGCCTTAACCCCATCTCCAAGTCTCTTCAACACCATCAAATGAGTAATTTATTCTAACATATGAATCTATTGTTTAATTACTCGAATTTTTCAGTGTTTCCTCATTTCTCTTAGATGGCATCCAAACTCCTCAATATGTCATTATGGGTCCTAATTCCCACAAATCTCCACTTTGTTCTCCACCAACTCTGTGCTCCAAACCATGGGCACCATTTCTCAATGCATTTTCACAGAGACTTGGCCTACTCATAACACGCACCACCCCCAAAATCCTGCTTTCTCTCCTGCTCCCAGCCAGGGTACCTTACCAAATTCATTACAATTTACATAACTCCAACCTCTTCAAGATTCAACTCAACTATCATCTACTCTTGGAAATCTTTGAAAGTCCAACCTGGGTCAGGACATCATGTGCTCATGGCACCATCTAGAAGGGGCACCAAACAATTGAGGGGGAAGAAAAGCTGATCTGAAATTATTTGATTTTTTTGAAGGCAATAAATATTTATCCCAGGCAAAATCAAAACTTTGCTGGTCTTCACTGCACTGGCTCTATATTTCAACATTATTTTTGTTTACTTACAAAGGATTACAACATAATCCTTTCAATGGCACACCCTGGGTATGCCTTCTTAATGCTCTCATATGTAAGATACGTTCTATAATTGTTGCTTTTCTCAAATATCATCCCAACTGGAATGTGAATCCTTCTTTTTTTTTAATTGTTTTAAATTTTTATTTGTTTTTGAGAGAGAGACAGCGTGTGAGCAGGGGAGGAGCAGAGAGAGAGGGAGACACAGAACGTGAAGCAGGCTCCAGGCTTTGAGCCGTCAGCACAGAGCCTGACGCGGGGCTCGAACTCACGAACTGTGCGATCATGACCTGAGCCAAAGTCGGACGCTCAACCAACTGAGCCACCCAGATGCCCCGAATGTGAATTCTTCCTGAACAGGAACCATGACTCTTCTTGTTTATACCCAGTGGTGGCTGTGATGCCTGCCAAATACTAGGAATTCAATAAATGCTTATGTACAGAAAGAAAAAGGAGGGAGTAAGAGAGGATAAATGGGAAGACGGGAGAGAAAGAACAAAGAGGGAGGAAAGAAGGGCATTTCTTCTAGCCTAACATCCCATATTTATAACTTTGAAATTGAATTCTCAATGCCCCTCATGCCCTGATAGCTTTGTTAGCAACATATAGAAAGGCAGCTTTGAATGCTGGCAACCCCGAAGACAGGTAAAATCGGTTCTTGTCAAGCCCAGTCTTCTCTAAGGATGAGTTGGTTGTTCTCCAGCTCTCACCTAGAAAGCCTTTTAATGTGAATCCGGTATCACTTTGGAGTTCCCACAGGATATATAACTAGTCACTCTCCACCGCCTTCCCTGAGCTGCCTGCTTCCTAATACATACCTCAAGAAACTCCCTGGACCATTAGTCTCAGGCAAAAACTGGTGGATCCCAAAGGCTGGCAAGCTCCACATACCAACTTTCAGAAGAATCTCAATCTGAGACAGTCCAGTAAATGGTACTAATAGCAGTATATTCCGCTCACACCAAAGCCATGGCCAATGGCCTGCCCCTTCTACCCCATTTGCACACTGACAAAAGCCTACCAATTCGATGGGTCACAGGGCCCTTATTTTCCCATTAAAAAATAATAAAAGGCTAAACTGAGACATATGCTAAATGAGAACCAAACTATTTTGAAAAGTTATAATGAATTCTTATGACAGGAATTATATTATGCATAATATAAACATCTGTATTTAAGGAAGATAATGGTTTAGCTCCAGGAAATAATAGCTAAGCAGTGATGACTTAAGCAAATGTTTCACAATTAATGGAAATAAAAATTACATATTATTACAGTTAAGGGATGTTGGGGAAATGGGATAGGAGGTAACTCATACCAATGGATTCTGACGCAAGAGAGAATTAAAGTTTCTAGAAAACAAACCCTCCCCCAAAGAGGGAAGCTGCAAAAAAGATCAAACTTCTTGGGTTCAAAGATGTTAAATTCTACTCTTTAAATCCCGTTACACATGTAGTTACAGCACAACCATGTCTACCTTCAACAGAGTCAATCCACCTCTTAAAATGAGATATTTAAAGGCAGACTGTTGGCCTTGTGTCTTGGATGGCAGATCACAGAATTCCAAAGCCCTTAAGATGCTGTAGCACTAGTTCTTACTAAGTCGTAATTAACTTCATTGGGAGTTACATGATAGCAACTTAGAACAGAATTTGGCTGAACATTTTTAGTATTCTTCCACTCGGTAATTACTACTTCAGTGGGAATCTCAAGTAAGGAACACAGGGCAGAATTTGGCCCGCAAAGAGAAGCACATCAAGTAACTGGCCCAATTTGTCATGCCAATAACACAGTGTATTAAAATCTCCCATGAAGCTTCCCCATTAGTGCGCTGATTTTATCATGAATGTAAATTCCACCAAAATGACTACTCAGATCCTTTACCAAGTCTCCAGGAAGGGCAGTGTGTAGGAGAGAATATGGTCAGGGAATGGCTCCATATACCCGATAACCACCCTAGAAGGGCAATTATGCACAAACTAAGTAAAGAGTTGGATGCTATTTGGCAGTTTAACCACATAATAAATTCTTATTGATGCAAGAAAAAGGAGCCATCGCATCCCTAGTCTGGGCATTAAATATCTGAAGAATAAGATTTAGGCCACTGAGACTTGGACTTGCGTTTCAAAATGAAAACTCAATACTAGGTTCAGAATGATAGCTATAATGACAGTCATATATTAGAAAACTTCAAATTATACAATATGTAATTTTTCGCTACCATTAATTGTGGAACATAATAGGTCCTGAAAAAACCAATCGTGATTCTTCTTCAAAAGTGTTTATATAGAGCATGACCTAATTTTTATTATAAAAATGGAGACTTTCTTTCCTTTTTTTTTTTTTTGCTTGCTTGCCTGCTTTAAATTACAGTATTCACTTGGAAACTAATTTTAGGCATTATCCATTTGACATTTGAGTTTAAAGGACATTCAAAAATCACAAATTGATGCTGAATATAGGAAGACTAGATTTTTAAGATATATTCTTGCCTTCACTACCTACATTCCTCTAGGCGATTCACCTGAGGTCCTGAAGAAGATAACTAATTCACTTCCTGAGGGTCAAGCCACAATCCCCTTGATGTGGTGTCTTGGCCAGACTTTCAATTGAAGGCCATTAACACCACTTCCCCCGAGCAGTCTAACCTCTCTTTTGTCATGAAGTCCTCATTCTCTACCACCACCGTGTTACCCGCCAGCAGCTGTTACTTCTCAATGGCCCCAGCACTGAGAAACTAGAGAAAAATCGTACCAATATGTCCTACCAAGTAAGGCAGACTGCTGTCCCATTGGCCAGCCCACCCATCAATGCGCCATGTTTGTTAACATTCGAAAAGACATTTGTGCAGAGAACAAATTGACGGAGCCCGTGTTTATATCAGAAATTTCAGAAACGGCAAGAGATTTATTCGTGGAATCTTAACACCCATTCAGACTGTCATAAAACACAAAGGACCAGATTCAATAAAAACTCTGTCCAATTTCCACAACACAAAAGTCTGTGTGAGCCTTCAAAACAAAATCAGTTTTTCCAGTTTTGCAAAGGGCTGTTCAGACTTCAGTAGCATGGGAGCCAGCTGGGGCATTTCCTTACTCATCCCCTAAATTAGTTTCAAAAGTACTTTTGAGGACCACATTTGATCAGAAGAATTTGCATGCTTTTCTCCTTTCTCTCTCTCTCTCTCTCTCTCTCTCTCTCTCTCTCTCTCTCTCTCTCTCGCATCCTCTCATTCTCTCTCTCACACACACATTTCATAGTACATCACATGGAGAACAAACGACAGAACTGCAGCATATGTCTCATGCAGTTAAAAGCTTTAAAACTGGCCCGTAAAACAGAATTCTTTGGTACACAGTGAAAAATATTTTTTGATTCCATAATCCATACTGCAGTAAAGTTGGGTATAATCATTTTTAAAAGTTGCTGTGTCCATGGACAGATGTTTTTCATACATACTGGGAATGTTTCCTTTACATTCCTAAGGACATAAGAGTTTGACATCGAGCCAGTACCTCTAGAAATGGTGAAAGCTAAAGACACCCCATACTGATGCTTTTACTCTTCCAAGAAACTTTCTCCCACAACGAAAATGTTAAAACTTTTACCCCACAGCCCACATTCTGAGATTAGTCCAATAACTAATGTTCTGTCCAAGTAAAATACATTTTGTCATAGCTTGAAAATGTTACCTTTCACAGAAGTATAGTATTTCTGACCAGCAGGGAACATATGTCAACATTATCTATTATTACCCAATGTCAGGACCAAAAAGGGAAGGTGGGTGGTGGATGTTAATAACGACTTAAGCGATTTCTAAAAGAGGCATTTGAGAAGTACAAAGCCAGAAGTTTCAAATGTTTTGTCTTATTTTCGCTGTGTCAGCAACCTGCCCCCCCCCACCCCTCACCAGAACAAACCTAACGCTGCCTCCGACCCAACGCCTAGTTCTCTTTTCAATTTTAGCCAACGCTTTGCTAAGCTGGAAAGTTTGAAAAATACCCTAGAAAACTTCTCCACCAGAAATGAAAAACAAAAACATATGACCAGCAATGATGAAAGCAACTCCCACTCGCTAAGAAAAAGATTTTCAATCACAGAAGCACACGGCTTTTGGATTTGAACATTTATTTTCATTTTTCAAGCTACTTGTCTGGTGTTTAGATTTGGGGGTTGGGTTTCTTGTTTGACATCGGAGGAGGTGGGGGTAATGCTGGTTGGGAGCGTAATTGTATTTAAGCAATTTTCTCAAAGGTAAGCAGAAAGTATTCTCCTCGTGCAACAAAGCTGCCCGGGAGACCATGCCCGTCCCCAGCTGAATATGGGTTTCTCCTGCAGGAGGAGCTGAAAGGCACATTCCACAACAGTCCAGAGGAGAAAAAGTGTCTCCTACCTCTCTTACAGTTGGATCAAGATGTGGCAATACTATATTGTGAACTGGCGGCTCACCATGCCTCTGTCCTGGGCATCCATAACCATGAACTCAGAATGTGCTTGGAGCCACCATGATTGGGAACGATCAAGTTCTTACTGTCCTTGGGGGCCACGTGGCTCTCCAGGAAAAGAGACTTGAACTCTCACCTCACTGCATGTGTATCTTGGGGAAATTTTCACTTTGGATCATAGCGAAAGATGTGCGTCCTGGTTCAAGCCTAGAACAAGAAGTACTGGGGTAATATGTCCCCTGAACCCTAGAGATTTGTACACTTTCGATTCAGGGGCATAGTGTCGAGTTTCTGCGCCTGTTGAAAAGTTGATTGTCATTCACTCACCTGTTTGGCTGCTAGAAAAACCAAATCCTTCTCTTCAAAGAAATCATTCAAGAAAAATTAGAGAATAAAAGCATCTAAATAGATCCCTCAAGCTAGGAGGCTCTTAGAACTATAGGAAACGCAGCCCATGGCAGAGCACGTGTCACAAGACTGGAGGCAACGCCTACTGTTTTGACTTCTGGGGGAAGTCATCCTAATTCATTCTTCCTCATCTCATTCAGCTTCTGAGGACAGAAGTCGTACAGCTATAGGTTCCTTCTGGATAGTGTATCACTAAGGCAAAAGGAGACTTGAATCCTACTACTGAAGTCTTCCATTTTGCTCCTCAAACAGTCCTTTAGTTGCCAAATGACAGGAGTCCATATTTGTCCCAAACCTGAATCATGGCTTAGAACAATCAAACTATAAAGAATTTTCTGCTCTTGTGGTGTGATGTTGCCCAGCACACCAAGCGGAGGAGAATGCTTTGCAGCAAGCCTCCCAGTGCTGCAGGAGACCATTCCCTCCAGGCATCAGTTCTCTGCCACCCACTCCTCCTGGGACCACATTCACAATATGGTCCATGTGGTTCAGGGTGTGTTTGTGCTCGTGGTAGAGGATAAAGTTAACTGACCTCCTCTCGTTTAGAACATGGCTTCTGAGAAGTTCCACCTGAGCTAACAAACCACAGAAGGTGTTGAAGTTAGATAAATAGTGTCCTTTAGAAGACTCTTTAAATGTCAACATTTAATCTCAAATGGAAAAAAAAAAAAAACCTTGAAAGTTCAACCTCCTTATTTTTAAAGATGCAAATTGAAGCCAAGAGACCATGAGCAGCTTGCTATGTCACATGGCTCAGTGGGCACTCTGATCCCACTCCGTTTTGGCATGACATCATGGGAAAGTAAGTTAAATAGGGGCGGATCCTGGTATCCAGGATCCTGGTTTCCTTCAGGCAGGGAGAATTAGGTAGCAGGTTGGAAAAGGTGTGAGGGGCCCCGGGTGCTGTCCCAAGGTTATGATGCTGTTTCCGTGGGCTTCTTCATCTGTGATTTGGGCACTTTTCTGTAAGTATGTTATCTTTCAGCTAAAAAAGAAGGAAAGAGAAAAATGATACAGTTGTGTTTATACACGTAATTTTTAGTGAAAAAAGCTCTACTTACAAAAGTTAAGATAAAAGACCACATACAAAGAGAGTTGACTTAAGTTATCATTTCCATCCCCAGCACTGGGAAATGAGAATTAAGGATTCCAATGAGGAAAACAGTAACACACGTCTTCAAAATAACAATAACTTTCATTTGAAATGTACTAATCAGGTTAGACAATATTCTATTTCATTTCCCTTGATGTTCAAAACAGCCTGTTCTCAAAGAAGAACATTTGTGTCATCATTTTATAAGGATGAAAACTTAAGTTCAGAGAGATTGATTAACTCGTCAAAGGTGACACAGCCGGTCGGCTGGCAGGGCAGGAAGGAAAAGTTGGGTATTTTGACCCCTGCACATCTAGGCATTTTCTCCACTACGCATGCTGCCAGTCAGAGTCATATTTTGCCTTTGTGGGGACGTAGGACATTCTCATTCATTCCCCACGATACATACCAAAGATTAGGTGCTTCAGGGATTACAAACATGGAATGGAAATCTATCTTCAAGAAATTTGTTTTTTCATAAGGAAGTGAAACAGCTTAGTTTTTAAGATGTAAGTTCAATCACCAAAAATTAATCTTACGGGACAATTTTGTCTTCAGTTGCATTTTGAGATGGCCAGAGTCTAAGAAAAGCTGAAGAAGCATTTTAGGTTCAAATTGCCGAGAACCTAGTTCCTTTTTGAGCCAAGGAATATTTTTAGGGGTGGAAGCAGGGGAAGATGTGATATTTTAATTGTTTCTCTGCTGGTGCATGATTCCTGAATAGACCTTACGCCTTATAGAGAGGTCAAGAGACACTAATGAAAACACCAGTATGAATGTTTGTTTTTTCATAATTTGGAATCTAAAAAATGTAAATGATGCCTAATCTCTACCATATTCCATCTAAGAAGGAAAAAAGGCTTGGAAGAGACAAGAGACAAAATTAAAAGATGAAATTATGTCCGGGCCTTCTTCCTACTGATGTCATCTGAGCAGCTAACCTAGATGAGCCTTAGAAGCTCTGCCAGTTTTAATGGTGAGCACGTTAATTTGTATAATAGCCTCTTGGGTGAATAGGTTACATGTTCTGCCTCAGAATTATCCTGGAACCTTTTCCTGGGTAATATCATCACAATACTTGCTTCTTATATTGGTCTATGATGAACAGATGACATTTGCCTGGATTTGGATTGAGTGTTAATATACCATATTAGATTGCAGCTGACAGGCCCCCTTTTTCAATTTATTTGAGGCTTCTTGCAGAAGAATAGTAAAACATATGATGGGTCCAGATACAACTAGCCAAAAGCAGACCAGAAAAAGAATTATGCCAAATTAATGGAACTGAAGTAATCAGGGCATTGTAGAATTTAGTCCACTGTTTCTCAACCTTCTCATATGAGCAATTCAGAGCACCACACAGTCAGTATGTTTGGTTGCCATAAAAGGAATAGCTGTATTAAAATACCGAAATAATAAGCTATAACCAAATTAGCATGTGAATTAGAGTAATATTTCCAAGGAAAAAGGTACTGATACGAACTAAAAGCCTAGAATCCATACGTACTGACTCAACAATCCACTTCTAGAAATATGTTCTAAGACAGCCGCCAAGAATATGAACAAATATTTGGCTACATGCAACATTTATGCCAATCGTATTTATAATCTGGAAAAGATTGGAAACAACCGAATACTCAACAATAGGGGATTGATTAAATAAATAATGGTGCAGCAAGATAAAGCACATTGTGGAAGAATATTTAGTGACACTGAAATATATTCAATATAGATTCTTACAGAAAAAGAGATTTAAAAAAAATTACAGTAGGAGATACATTTTTCTTTAATGTGCATAGAACAGAACATGCGTAGATGAAGTGCTTGGAGGCATGTGAGCCAAAATGCTAACAATGGTTACTTTCTAATTGTGGGATTGTGGGTCGTTTCTTACTTTCTTACTTTTATATATCTAAACTTCCTAAATTTTCTATAATGGATCTGAGTTACTTTTGTTAAGAGAAAAATAGCTTTTTTTTTAAATAAAGAAGAAATGGCCACCACATACCACAGAAGCATTTGTCAATGCAGCAGAAACAAACAAACAAACAAATGTTACAGGCACATTTATTATCTTCTGTTCTTTTCCATTCAAAGTGAAAACGCCGTTCTAGCAAAAACGAAAATAAAATACGATTGTTTTTAATTACTCTATTTTTCTGTGGCAAACGTAGAATGTAAAATATTAAAATTATCTGAGGAAAATATTGTAAGTATCAGTTTCAACATGGCAATGCAGTTCAGTGGGCTACAGACTTGATATTTAATCTGCTATTATGAGTTTACATAATGCCTCAGTGTCTCAGTTTAATTACTAATAAAAGGGGGACAGGCTGTGAGTCATAGTCAGCTCGTTGAAGAATATTAGACCAATCAAACCAAAAGAATGCTTTAATTTCATTTGGTCTTAGTTCCTGCTTTAGAGCAGGATTAAAAATAAATATAGAGAAAGAGATGGAGAAAGTGAGTCACCTAATTTACATCTAACATAACGCAAACAAGCATTTCTTTAATAGGTGTTCAGTACCTGAAGTGCTAAATTACAGCAACTTAGAGAGGCAACTTCTTAATGGAAAATCCTAGCATTTTTAATCTCAGTGCAGATTTTTTACCTTGTCAACTCAGAATTCATCTGATTTTGAAAAAGAAAAATCTTTTACTTGGAGACAAAGGTAAACCACAGTACACCTCAAACTAATTAAAGATGAATCTCTTCTGGAACAATGGTACAAAGAAAAAAGCAAATTATATTTTATAACTCAGACAAAACAGTCATCCACCAAAAGAATATTGCCTTCTTTTAATTATTAGAATAAATCATTCCATGGAAAACTGTTTGGCACATAGTGAAGATAAGAAGATGATAAATATAATACAAAACAATAAAAGGAGATAGATTCTCTATTCAAGCAAACTTATCCTAGTTGCAAGTGAAACCCTGAGGGCCCACATACCAAGTTACCTCAGAGGCCTCAAAATGTCAATGGTACCTCATATAAGACCTTCATATAACCTAAACTGATTAAGATTGATCCAATTTAATTTTCAGTAACTAGCCCTTGGTAGCATTCTGACTAAAATAAAACACTGAAACTTTTTCCTCAAAAATATTTTTAGCTACTAGGAGAAAAGCCATAGTAGGTATTTTATTCACTAAGTATGAGTTGAGTAAACATGGAGTGAGTGGTTTATGCTTGACCAGGTAGAGTAATGAGCCTTTGGCGGTAGGGCAATAAGTTGGAGCGCAGCCTAGGATTTGCTTGAGTTCCATTTCTGAGTAGCCTCCCTTTTCTAGAGACACTTGGGGTGTTGAAAACCCAAGTTCATTTCTAGAAGCTTTTCTTATCTTTGGCTTTGAGCCCCACAGCAGGTACTTAGAAACTACACTTACAAGAACTCTGGTTACTTGGTTCTTTTAATAAAGAAAAGAAAAGAAAAGAAAAGAAAAGAAAAGAAAAGAAAAGAAAAGAAAAGAAAAGAAAAGAAAAGAAAAGAAAAGAAAAGAAAAGAAAAGAAAAGAAAAGAAAAGAAAAGAAAAGAAAAGAAAAGAAAAGAAAAGAAAAGAAAAGAAAAGAAAAGAAAAGAAAAGAAAAGAAAAGAAAAGAAAAGAAAAGAAAGAAAATAAACCCAATGTTATTACTCATTGTTCCCCTGAATCAGCTAACCAGAGTTCCTCCTGGTCCTGGATGAGGTCTCTTCTCATAGACAGATCTACCCAGTGTATGACAAGGTTTCCTGGCAGTGCTCAGCAGTTTGCTTACTTCCCACTTTCCCCTAGGTCAAGAGACCTATGCTCTAGTTGTAAACTTACAAACTCATATAGTGAGCCTAAGAAATTCACGTAACTTCTTTGTGGTCCATATTTCCAGTCTATTTAGGATGAGATTAATTTACTCAAAAAATATTCATTGAGAGCCAATGATGTCCCAGGCACAATTACATGTGTTAAAGAGTATTCTATACCCACTGTTTCTAGTCTCCTGGAGCTTAACATCTTAGTAAGGGGAGCAAAGCCAGAAAATTGCAAAAGGGACAAAAAATCAACAAAGTCAAAAAGTAATATGTAGAAAATAGCACAGGGAAATGTGAGAGAATATGCAGCAAGGAGATGAGTTTTAGGCTCTTACCATATCAAGGCAAGAAGAGTATTGGATATATTCAAGACAGCAAAAAGATAAGATTTACTGATGGATTAGATATAGGGTGGTAAAGGTAGTAAGAAATCAAGGTTGAGTCCTAGTTTTTCTTTTCAACATCTCCACAGATGAGGTTGGCGTCTACTGAGCTGGAGAAAAGTGGTGAAGATCAGGTTTGAGGGTTGGTAAATCAAGAGTTCTGTGAGTTGGTTGTTAAATACTGCCCTACATGATCTCTAAGGTTAATTCCACTTATAACATTCTGTGACTCTAGGTTGTGATGAGATAGACCATTCTGAGAGATGAAAGATGGTGAGAAATAAGTTATAGCATGTCAATGAGTAACTGGGGTAGGGAAGAAATGGTGGCCAAGAGAATCTAGGACATATAGAAAATGTGTGTGAACCCAGTTGGTAAAATCATGAACTCGGGTGTCTAATTCACTGAGTATTAAGATTTTTAAAAAGGCGAGAAGATTGTTGATCTAGAGCCAAAGTCACTGGAGACCTAGTCCATTCCCCTGAAGATCCATACAGGATATACAGAAGATAGCTCATTCATCTGGAAGGCAGGAGGGCAAAGCAAAGATGGTGGAGACCTCTCTCAGTCACTGATTTGTGCAAGAGAGCTTGTTGGCTCTTTGTTCTTTTTTAAGTTTTTATTTCTTTTTTTAAGTAATCGCTACACCCAACCACCCAACACGGGACTCGAACTCACAACCCCCAAATCAAGAGTCGCACACTCTTCTGCCTGAGACTGCCAGGCAGCCCCGCCTCTTTATGCTTAAAGAATAAGTGGGTTAGGAGACTATAGGAATATGCCTGGGTGGGTTTAGTGTGAAACCTGCCATTTTATTTTGTAAGGGCTGGACTTATCACCTCAGAAGTGTGAAAACAGGTGTGAAAAACATCCCCCCTTCCCACCACTATTTCTTCTAATAAACGCGTTATTATTTTTTAAATGTCTACTGGGATGGAATGATTCTAAACGTCCCACAGTCCTTATTCCCCATACCTATGCTTAACCTTCTCCAACAGAATTGTCTAAAACTCCTGGGATCAGAAATGTGGTGTCATGAGAAGGTCAGGGAGACACAGGGTTCATTGCTATGGAACACACTTTTATTTCACTTTGCTACAAGTTACTATACTTTAAAAGAAGGATTTGCAGCATCTGTTTCGTAAGACGATGCTCCTGAAATGTAGTTAGGAAGCATGAGGAATATTTCTGTCCCCTTAAAAGAAACCAGTTTGCTGAAGTCACCACCACTGGCACAGGACAGATGACAAACTATTACTGTTCCCATTTACAACCAGAACCGGAAACAACCAAGGATCACGGGAGACGTTGCGAGCAAAAGCATTTTGTAAACGGCAGCGTAAGGTGCAAACATAAGATGTGATTTTTTTTTTTTTTTTTGCTCTTATTCAATCATGAAGAAATGGATGTTGGCTGTCAGTGGCTGGGGTTCCTTAAGGCTGGATCATAAATGTGCTATCACAACCAAAGCTGGTTTTAAACAATCTAAGCAATTGCTATTGCTGCGAAGAATGGTGGCTTCACATGGACAGCATCAATCTGACCATAATAGTTTCACTTCAGCACTAGATACTTGGCATTTAATAGCACTCCAAAAGGTACAGCGTGGTTTTTTTCACGCCTTTTTATATTTGGTAAGTGATAGGTTCCACCCAGCTAGAGTTCCAATTTAGTTTAAATAAGAGATTTTACCAAAAACCTCGCCTAAACGCCTACCCTCATATATTTCTGTTTAATTCTAACCTCTTTTTTAAAGTACAGAGGCCCATGTGCCCACGAAAATTGTCCCCTAGCATCCTTACCCTTGCAAATTACATTTTATCTCAAAAATTTGTTTTATACCCTTCTTTCTTACCCACAGAAAATGCTGGCTTCACTATTTTTTCCCTCTCTTCCTAATACCATCCATTCTCTGATTCTATTCCAAGTCTCTACAAAATATTCAGTGCTTTAATCCTTCCACCCTTAATCACATTTTTAAATGCTTTCTTCTTGTTGTGTGAGTAAAGGAGACATATATGGCCACATATTTGGAAAGTAAAAACAATAGTTAGCATATTTGGCTTTGTTTTAACTAATGTGAATATTTCTAAATGCATGGCCTACTTTATGATCTGCCAATGACACATTAATTTTTTTTTTTTTAATATGAGCTTTTACAAGGTAAGGAGCCAATCTCCATAAAGCCTTCAGCACTATAATTCTCTCATCCAGGAAGGCATCGTTTTGATGTTCCAATCACGGACTTCCAGCATGTTGGGGAAACTTCTTTACAAACAACAATTCATGTGCATTTTCAAGTAAGTCTCAGTTTACAAATATGACCAGACACATTGTCCTAAGGCCAATGCACACCATCCTGCCTCCCTAACTGCATTACAAATTTGACAGCCTAAAAGTGTTGATGCTAACTTTATTTTAAATTTGCTTATTAAATATTTCCTTTATCCTGGAGAAAGAGACTTAATGTAGATGATTGTGTATTCTTCTCCTACTGTTAGAAATCGTTTTGAGAGACCATAGCTATTGGAAGGAAATAAGCAATTCAGTCCCACTTCAGGCACATGCAAGCTGTTGCCATCTTTTCCAACTCATGACTTCTGGACATCAAGTCTATACTGAGCTTAAAAAACAAACAAACACGAAAGCCAGAATGCAGTGGTCAAGACATTCAGATCCACAAGGCTTCCTAAATTCACCATCCTTCAAATCAGAGTTAAGATAGAAATTCCACTCAAAGGACACTCTAGCCATTAAATCTAAAACCTGTTCAAAATAAAAGGGCAAAAACGAAATCAAAACACAAAAATTCCACAGCTTTATTGAAGAAGTGCTGTTTAAGCTGTAAAGGATTTCCTGTTGCTCTTGTTTTAAATAATTTTATAGGATTCTTTTGTTCTTGGGTTACTCTATATCCAAATAATCACATATGTAAATGACTCAATGCAACAGTGGATGCCACTGACAATGTAAACAGTATTGTTTATCCAGAAGCATTCTATGCTCATGCAAAAATGGCATTAAAAGCTTGTGGTCAGATCAAAAAACCACAACTGTAATTGTTTATTTATATAGCTCACCATTATTCTGTAGCATCAGTTTACATTTTTAAAAATCTCTCAACATTGCTGAGTTAGTCTTAGAAGAGTGAAAAATGCAACGCTTGCCTAAATGATTAAAGACAAACAACTTAGGTCTATGCATGCAGCAAGATGCTTTAATATGGAAATTATTTACTTTGCCCTGGCTTATAGTTTTCATTTTGATGCTGCCCTTGAAACTCCTTGATAACAGGGCCATTCAGCGGAATTTCTGCATTTTTTCTCTGTAGTTCAGGGCAGCTGGTTTCTTTCCTCTCTAAGCAGAGAGCTAAAGTATATTTATCACTCTAACAGTGACTCAAAACAAACAGGAAGTCTTCATCAGCCGGCTCCTGGGCATAGCTGATATTAGGTACTGGCAGAAAGGAAACAGAGACCTCATTCTGTGGAAGTCCGACAGAATGTACATGCAGATGCGGGCGATAACAAAGTTAGGGATGCTCCAAATGACCACCACGTTCTCCCAAGATGAAGTGCTCTTGCAGTGCTCGCCGGTTTTCAGAGTCTGCGAAAATTCCTCAGGAGTTTTCCTTTCCATTTCAGTTTGAAAGAGTAGTTTGAACTGGATACCACGAGCCTTAGAATCCTTGTGAACCTATGCGCCAAAGAAAACCTGGGAGGG
Source organism: Neofelis nebulosa (assembly GCF_028018385.1). Classification (NCBI taxonomy): domain Eukaryota; kingdom Metazoa; phylum Chordata; class Mammalia; order Carnivora; family Felidae; genus Neofelis; species Neofelis nebulosa. The sequence continues at coordinate 86,481,481 of NC_080783.1, forward strand.
AGCTATTCTGGGAGATTTGGCTTTGATCTGGTTGCTAGGAAAAAGCCCTGCTTTTGTCTGCAAGTATTCTGAATGGCTCCTTCAGTCAGAATGAGGCCTGCAGGTCACTGTCTGAATTAAGTGAAGAGAATTTTTTTTTTAATGCTAAAAATGAAGTTGTCGCTGTGTGCCATAATAAAGCTGGAGAGAGCAAACTGTGCTGCTGAGCGATGGCCGTGGCTCCTTGCTACAACTTAAACTCCAAGGTATACTGTGAAAATCACCCAAGCGTGCCTGCAGATCAAATATATGCAAATATCCCTCAGTGGCGCATATGTTCCTAGAGACCTTAGCCTTCACCTTCTTTTGCAAATAAAACCTGTTTCAGATTCAAAGCCCACTTTGTTTTTATTAATATAAATGTTCACTATCAAACAATTTTTTAACCTTATAAATAAATAGAAAGGTCAAACATTCACACCTGACTTTTTGCTGCGAAACCAAACTCGTAAGGGGTTAGACTGCAAACGACTGATACCGAATCAAAAATGATTAGGCAATACACTTTGGGAGGTCCTTTAAATTTTTTTTTTTATTTGTTGACTAATCTCCTTGTTTATGATAATGCTCATACCTTTGTATAAGGACTTTACAGCCATTATCTAATCTTCACAGATCCTGGTGAGGTAGAAAGGGAGCAAATCTTATCTCCATTCTCCAGATGAGGACACAGAGACGCAAGGAGGTTGAGTAACAAGCTCACATTTTAAGTGGCACGTTCCGCCCAGATGCAAAAATGACAGTAGGGCACGGGCTTTGCTTTTCCAGTAATGGGGCTGGATTTTCACCCAGTCACTCATATGTTCACCAGAACCCCTTGAAGACCAGCATTTCTATAGGGACTGTACTGAATCTCCATACAACCTGTTGGAAAAATACGCAGCCAACTGGCCCACCTGAGGATCAAACCCTTGACCTTAGTTCCTTTGGCATTGAGTGCCAATGAACTGAACCACAGACTGAAAGCCTAAGTAGCCCAGTGCAGAATGGGACCAATCCAAAAAGTTCCATTGCTCCCTTCTAAATAACTCTGGCATAGGAGAGAAGGCACTATATTTCATGAACTTACCTAGTTTTGATCTCTCTCAAGTTTGAAACATATTTTACACTCCAAGCAAACCTGAATATGTGACATGTAAATGCAAAACTAAGAGAGCAAGGGGCACCTGGCTGGCTTAGTCAGTAGAGCATATGACGCTTGACCTTGGGGTCATGAGTTCGAGCCCCACATTGGGTGTGGAGACGACTTAAAAATTTTTTTAAATCTTAAAAAAAAAAAGATAAGAGAGCTAAGAGGTAAACTACACGAATGAAAATTTAACCACAGTAAGAAAAAAATGAACGACAGAAAAATGTACCAAGGCTGGGACTGTTAGGACCATAGCATCTTTATGGGTCTCCATAAAGCATCTCCTCACTTACATTAAGTGCTATAGGTCTAGACAGTAGAGAGAAGGAAAAGTTAAAAATGAGAACGATCCTTTTCCAAATAAGTTAGATACCCCTTCTCTCATTCTCACTCTCGTTAACTTTACTAAGACATAACGGATATCCTCCTTTCAAGGAAGTGGGGACCCTTATGCCTCAGAAAAGGTTCTAGAGAAAAATCTATGCAAAACCACTGGCATGTCAACCAGATACAACCTGCATTGCCAGCTGAGGAGAGACGATCTCCCAAAAACAGGCCGGGGACGCCTCTCTTCTATCAGAGCACCTCCTGGAGCTTTCAGACACAGGAAGGGAGCCTGGCCTATCTTTTGGAATGCAACATTCTCTACAGAACACCAGGCAAGAAGCACAGGAAGCTCAAAACAGACATCCCTCCCCAAAACCAAAACAAAAGTATTTTCAGGGCAGCATATTCTCTCAGTCTACCTGTGTACTAATTCTAATTTCTTCTCAAACTGCATATACAGTCGTAGGTCTGTGAGCTGTGGATCTGTGAACACTACAAAAATGCCTGCAATCTATCTCTGAAAGCCACAAAGCCAATCTCGGTTTGGGTATCATATGCATGGATCCTGAACTCTCCCAATCCAGGACTACCAAGTGCTTTTGTGCTCAACTCTGAATGTGGAGAAGGACTGAAAGGTCTTCCTGGACCCACAAAATGGCAACAGGCTAGCCGTACCAATTAACCAGACCACAGGAAGGGTTCTTCAGGCTTTGCGGAAGACCAGCCCCCAAGACCCCCCACTGAGTGGGACCCAAACCCTGGGGCTCCCACTACCCTTACTTATTCCCCCCCCCCCCCCCCCGCCTTGTGCAAACATTCCAGCTACCCAGGAGAACTTGACATTCATTTCTCACAGTGTCACCATGGCTAGAGCTAAGCAAAAGCCAAAAATGAATTAGGTAAATATAGTAGGTTCAGGCACAAATTCAGCAGGTGAATTTATTTGCAAATTACTCTTTTGAAGCATCTCATTTAAGATTCTCTTTAGAGACACAGTAGAGAATTTTATCATTCTTAAAGTAAAGCAAAGCAGTATTTGATTTCAATATTTGGTGCATAGCCAATCATATAAAAATACTTAATAAAAGAATCCTTTTTGAAGTTATTACGCATTTATTACAGGATTATCGATTTCAGTAATGAGAATTTTATTGTTAGTATTGGGTTGACATGAGACATTTTTTTTTTCCTGGAGATTTCTCTAACATTTAATTGAGTCACCTTATTCCTTCTGCCCCAATACACAACTGTTCCTGTTATTCTTTGAATTAATTTGGATAAAAGCCTTCTGCAAAAGCCATCTTTCTGGATCCACATCCTCCTCTCTGAGCATTTGTTAACACATTACATTATACTAAAGTGAATCCACCCACAAGAAATTAGACAATCTATCCTGGTTTTAATATTTTTTGAAGGCTTACAAAGTGCTAATCACGAAAGCAGTGATTCCCAGCCCTGGTTTTGCGATAGCCTGGGATATCTCCAATTACCTCATAGTTCTTAAAAAAACAAAATTCCAAAAATTTTTCAGACGAAAATTAATTCTAATTTTATTTAATTTGAAATATAAATATCTGCCATCGCAGATAGGAAGTGTGTGTCACAGTAGGACTTGGTGGCTGGAGACTTGTTAAAAAAAAAAAAAAGGCAACAATAACCCATTGAAACTCCGCAAAGCTCAAAATCATTATGCTTCCCCCTCAGAAAAGAAATACTATTCTTATTCTTAGGAACTTAAATTCCTAACACACACCTTCTTGCAGGCACAGAAAGGAGCTTGGACAAAACCCATTCCAGGACATTTCCTCAAAAAGAATACAAATAAGGTGTGTCACGCATTTTCCTGAATAAAATAAACATGATAATATCTAATAATACCACCGCACTATTATATGTGGCCAAATTACAGTTGTGCTAAGGAATGAGAAAATCTCTGGAATAGAACCAGGATTGCTTTTTAATTGTCCATTAGAAAAAGCAAAGAATAAAACCGCCTGCAATGATTTCCTTTTGAGATCATGCACCTTATTTTTAAAATACGAAATCAAAAACATATTGGGACGCATGGTGAGGCTGAGCAAAGCGAACTGTCTCCTCTCCTCAGCTCAGACTCAGCAGCTACAGCAAGCCCACAGTGCCAGCTGGAGCCTGCCAAGGCAACTAGCATTGCACGAAACAAAATCTTCATTCTTCGGTTCCGAGCTGACTCCGCCGAGAACATCTTTCTCTCCTCACCTTTTCTTCCTTGTTTTCTGAACTGAGATCTTTCTATTCAAGGATGTTCTTCCATTATGTGAGACGCCCCCAGAGCCAATGAAAAACGAGGACACTTTTATTTCGCATGAAGATTCCTCTCCCAGGGCCATATTCCATGAATGAATGGCTTGTAGGACAGACCGCTAATAATAAACTCCACCAACTGTGCCAACACAAGTGTGAGAAATGCACGGGGAGGCTAAGGCTGGCCAAAGGAATTCTCCCATACCTGCAGCGGCTGACTCCTTCCAAGAAAGCTGTGGAGTCTGCTCATGTACTCACTTATTTGCCAGGAAGGTATTCCTTTTAAAAAGTAAAAATAAATAGCTCCTACCACCTCCTCCTTGCCTTGAAATCACTATTTCTACTGGAAAATAAACTCGTAAACTCCATCTGTTAAGATACTGGAGAACTCTGCCGGACAAAACATACCGATATTTGTTGAAGGAGCAATCCTATACTGGCTAGAAAAGGAACTGGGAACAAGGAGGTCATTTCCCATTCAAATTTAAATGTCACCATGAAATACTGTTGAAAAATCAAACACATCAAGAGTGATTGCACATGTCACAGACTCATCTCCTCTGACCTCCCTAACACTTGTATGAGGGTGTTACTGTCACTGAATTGTCTGGATTCCAAAGAGCATTCTGGCTGAGCTCTCACCCACCCTGTGGATTAACTAAGACCATTTTTTTTTCCCTCCTTTTAAATCTCAGGCTTGTTTTCCCCTTGCAACACAAAAGGCTTTGAGTCCCACCTACCCACTGTCGATTAGCTGGTGTGCAAAGAAGAAAGCAACTTGGTTAATTGTGGAAATGGAACACATTAGAAAATACAGCCACGTAAGTTATTTCACAATCTACCTCATTTACTGGATAAAACATAACCTTCCACCCATTACTCAAACCATCTTCACACCCATTCTTTTCATGTATTCATCATCCATTTAACCAATATTTATTGAGCATCTACTATATCCCAAGCACTTTGCTGGACACTGAGTTTGTAGCACTAGAGAAGACAGAGCCAGTCCCATCCTCTGAAGTGAAAATGCTCCTAGAGACTCAGAAAAAGACAGAGATTGTTTTAATTCACTTTGGGAAATGATAAAATCAAGAGGAAAATTATAACTAGGTAGAGTGATAAAGACTAATTTGAATAAAGTTTTCTAAATATGAAGACAGTGACCTTAACAAGTGTGGGGAAAAAAAGAGTCATGGATGTAACATTTCAGGTTGGTTGTTCAGAGAAGGGCTCTCAAAGGCCAAGATATCTGAGCTGATTTTCTGTGAGAAGAGAGGCCAGGCAAAAAACAAAAGCAGGGGAACCTGGGTGATTCCGTCAGTTAAGCGACCGACTCTTGATTTCTGCTCAGGTATGATCTCAGTGCCATGAGATATGAGCACCTCGATGGGCTTTACGCTGGGTGCAGAGCCTGCCTGAGATTCTCTCTCTCTCCTCCTCCTGCCCTTCCCCTGCACATGCACACATGCTCTCTCTTTCTCTCTCTCTCAAAAAAAAAAAAAAAAAAAAAAAAAAAAAAGGAAAAACAAAACTTTTAAAAAAGAGTAAAATGCCCTAGACTGAGAAAGAGCTCGGTGAGTCCAAGGAATAGAAAGGAAGCAAGTAGGCTGAAACATAATGGAAAGCAAAATAAGGTAAGTCTGGAAATTTGAGGGACTTGGAGGTTGGAATTTGTTCTAAATGCAACAGGAAGCCTTTGGAGGATATCAGGCAAGGAAGTGACTTGATCTGATCGAGGCTTTCAAACAGTAGAGTGTCTGCACTCCACAGAGTCTAAGGAAGGATCCAAGCAGGGTGGATTCAGGATGTATTTTAGAGTAAGAACAAGAAAAGGGCTAAAAAAATAACTGCCTTTTTTTTTTTTTTTACTTGAACAGTTGAGTAGATGATAAACTGAGACAGAGATGATGGTGGGGGGGAATACTTCTACTCTCTTTCTTCTAGGTGGGAGAGGTGGACATTCACTTATTCAACTTTGTCCCTCAGCAATCCTTGAATGCAAGAAAAATAGACTTTTATCTGCTTTCCTTATGTTCCAGTGTCCTATTTAAATCACAATATTCTAGATTGCTGGCATGCTTTTCTACTCCATTTACATCAGTTTCAAACCCTAGTTTAATATCCAGCTCCTCTAAGAAGATTTTGCTGATTAAAACTCTCCTCCTAATGATTATGCCTTATTAATATCCATTCTTTCCATTTTTATTACAAATCTTTTACTCTATTTTATACTTAGCTCCTACAGGATTGAGACCAGATTCTTCAGCCTTCCTCTCTTTTTCAGTCCCCATGTGCCCACCTCCCAATACAACGTATTCCCAAAGCCCCACTTGGCCCTGTGTTACCCAAACCTGAGCTCTACCCACCCCCACGCACCCCCATCACTCTTCTCTAACAGACTTTCCCTCTCCATAGCTCTACCTGCCACACTATCCAGCCAATCCTTTAAGACTTAGATCAAGGGACCTCTTTTCAAGAACCCATTGTTGACCCCTCCCCAAACAGAGGCCATCTCTCCCTCCCATCCCCTAGGAGGCAGTGGAGTATAATGGTTGAGGGCTCGGGCTCTGGGGTCAGGCTCTCTCAGTTCACAGGCCCACCTCTGCCTGGCCTAGCTCTGCGCCCCAGGGTAAGCCATTAATATGTATAGATCTCTCCTGCTTTATCTGCCAAGTGTATGTGGGGGGAGGTTCAGGAAGTAAGAGTACCTGTAACTCAAAATTGTTATGAGGATTGAGACAACGCACCTAAAATGTATCATGTAGCTGCCAACACATAGTAAGGACTGACTCTTCAGTACTAGGCGTTTTTGTTATTCCATTTCAGCATTCTTTGGCTCTCTAATCAAAATAACAGTCTACTTTGTCTTGTGGTTGCCTTTAACCCATCAGATTAAAAGCTCTCTGAGAATGCAATGGTGCTTTCTTGATCTTTACATTTAGTAGATATTATATGAATAGTTATTGATGAATGAATGTGGAATATAAAATAAACAATTTTAAGGATTTTCATTTCTTTTTCCCCAAATACATTGGCTCTTGTTAAAGTAGAAATAACACCTTTTCATTTCCTATTTTAAAATTCCATATTTCCCAGTGTGTACATATATTGTGTACATATATGCATATTCATACTGTGTATATATTATATACAGTCTGCATTCTAAATATTTGAATTTTCTGAATTAACAGACTCTTGTGTTCAATACAAGTAGCACATATAGGGGCACCTGGGTGGCTCCGTCGATTGAGTGCCCGACTTCTGCTCAGGTCATGATCTCACGGTTTGTGAGTTGGAGCCCCAAGTCGGGCTCTGTGCTGACAGCTCAGAGCCTGGAGGCTGCTTTGAATTCTGTCTCCCCCTCTCTCTGCCCCTCCCCCACTTGTGCTTGGTCTCTGTCTCTCAAAAATAAATAAATAAATGTAAAACAAACAAACAAACAAGTAGTGCATATATCAGGCTACATTCACCAGGAATGCTGCCTTTAAAATAGAAAACTATCTTTTCACTTATCCTAAACACAAGGAATTACAACGGGCCATCATTCCTGCTCACAAAAATCTTCTGGCCTCTGAGGACCCGGAGTTAGGCAGGAGGTTCTGGTTAGCGACATGTGCTCTCTCATCTACATCAGTTAATGTTTATTGGACAGAGCACGGATGCAACACACTGTGCTGTGTGTTTGGGGTACATTTTCTAAATGTGAAAACACTATGATGTCTTACATGTCAGGAAAGACATCATTCCTGTCTGTAGTGAATAATAAAAAAAAAAACATATCTCTATAGGTTTCTGAATTACTATTCATTGCATCTCATCTCACATAGGAAGGAAAACCTTGACAAGCTTTGCAATATGACAAAGACAAGGTCTAGTGGAGAAATAAAGGGAGAAAGTGTGGATCTGAAACTAAATTAAGGGTCAGTTGTGGCTTACTTTTCAAAAAAAAAAAAAAACTAAACACAACATGCTAAAATAGATTAAAATATAAACATGGGGTCTCTACATCTTTCTTCACAAAGTATCAGTTAATCTAGCAAGGATTTCTTATAGTTTCTAGTAAACATAATTTTACTGTGCTTTATCCCTAGATTGGCCCATGTCTAAATAATTATAGATGTAAATCACACAACCCCACCTGAAAAATATCATTTTTCCCTAGTGATGAGCTGGAATCAAAACTCCAGAACAGGGGCACCTGGGTGGCTCATTTGGTTTAGTGTCCAACTTCAGATCAGGCCATGATCTCACATCAGGCTCACTGCTGTCAGCCTGTCAGCACAGAGCCCACTTTGGATCTTCTGTCCCCCTCTCTCTCCGCCCCTCCCCCACTTGTATTCTCTCAAAACTAAATTTATAAAAATGAAAAAAAAAGAACCCTCCAGAATAACTGTGCCTCAATACGACCCACTGCAGTTTTCTCTGTTCATCTGCTTGTTTCCTTTGTTCACCCCTCCGTCCTTCATTTCTTCCCTCCTTCTTTCCACCATTTGTGAACGATTTGGCCAACCCTTCTAGCCGACAGTCTGTGTCTTCAGTCCCTAGTCAGCAGCTATATTCTATTCCACAGATTGAGCTATTTAACTGTGCAAGTTCTTGTCTCCAAAACACACTCCTCTTTTCTCGGTTGAGTTATAACACATACTTTTTTCATCAACTGCTAAAAAAAGTAACAAAGACTCCATTCTTACACACAACCTCAAGAATCCAGGATAATTTCTCATGTAGCATCCACTTAAACTCTTGCTATTTCCATGTCACAATCTAACTGCCTATGGCATATCCTGAATTCTGATAAAAACCCATCCAATTCTATCAGTGAAATTCCCGTCTCTTGATGTCTGGTTGACAAACTACCTAAAACACACCCACACTGAAACAAGTGGGTAAGAAAACCACCAAGATAACTATTGGATGCTCTGTTCTTAGTTTCTACATATTTAAAAAAAAATTTTTTTTTTAATGTTTATTCTTTCTTGGAAGACAGAAAGACAGAGTGCAAGCAGGGGAGGGACAGAGAGAGAGAGGGAGACACAAAATCTGAAGCAGGCTCCAGGCTCTGAGTTGTCAGCACAGAGCCCGACACGGGTCTCGAACGCACGAAGCATGAGATAATGACCTGGGCCAAAGTCGGACGCCCAACCAACTGAGCCACCCAGGTGCCCCTCTACATCCTTTTTTACACCTTCAGTGACCCACACCCAGTACAGTCTCCCTGGATTACACATTCGAATTAAATAAAATGCTGGCCTATGTCTTTCTACCTCACGCATTCTTTCTCTGCTTAGCTACTAATAGTTATTTTTTCATTACTGTTCAAGTTAACTGCATGGCAAAACCCATAATCTCAAATACATAACTGTTCAACTTTACCTGAAAGTGGAGGACCTCTCCTAATTTTGCACCCCCTATTGACTCCTCAAAAGAGTTGTAAGAACATATCCACTCTTACCCCTCCTGTTTGGTTGTTTTCTTTAAATCTCCCTCCTCAATAAAACAACATGTATTAAAATCAAGCGCATTTGTTTTAAGTCATCAAAATGTGTCTTTGCCGCTGCATTTGCTTGCCTTTTTGTCTACTGAAAAAAACTGAAACTTGGAGAGTAATGACTAAAAGATTTCTGGAAGGAAAGACATTATTCGATATAGTAATATTGTAATAATAGAGCTCTTTCCCCACCTGCTTCAAAACCGACTCAGAACTTAGAAAGTGAAATGCAATTGCCTTTTTAAGTGGAAATTTAAATAGAAATTTAAAAAGTTCAAGTACTTTATTTCTAAGTAGTAAGGTGGATTCAGTCTGTTTTATTTATTGCTGAATCCCCATGCCTGGAACAGTGCCTGCCACATAATAGAGGTTATTTCAATAAATAAATGTTAAATGAATGAGCTTCTTTACCCAGAAAAATGTTGAAACTTGTTTACTAGCTGTCAAAAGTAGGTTCCTTCATGCATAAAAAAGCATCAGCTGTGTAATTTGCCCCCACTTCCTCCTTTTGCAGAAAGCCAACAAAAGAACTGTAACTTTTTACCTAAGGATCAAAGGTGTCAACCTATTGGCTCACACTACTTTAAAGTCTTGGATAACAGTCTTGGGTTATTTTTAGATAATTTCTTTTGTTTCAAGCTTGAAAAGAAGTATTAACAAAGATCAAAAAATAAATCACTGATTCAGAGCAGGAAAATGCATATTAAGAAGTTCAAAATATAGTATGTAGAGGCTGTGAGCTAACCTTCCCAGAATACAAGTCAGATCTAGCTTTAGATACTAAAGTACTATATCGGTCCCACTTGGGACCCATCAACATAAAAGGAATGAGGAGAACTTAGAGAGTTGAAAGTCTGAAAAGGAAAGAGAAAAACAATTTAAAAATTATAGAGTGACCCAGGCATTCTCAATGTCTAATCCAATAAACCGAGAGGTAGAAAGATACAACCAAATTGTAATAACAGAGAACCCTAGATAGTGAAATTTGGGGTGAGTTTATTCTCACCCACAATCTTCTGTATTTCCAAACATTCTCCAAGACGTACGTAAGACTAGTGCAGTCAGAAAAAAAGAAAATACACATACTTTTTAAGCCAAGGGGGGGAAAAAAGAAGGGTAAAAAATCACGTGATAGGTGAAGAAAACTTAAAGAATCAAGATTATACAGGTAAAGAAGAGAACACATATTGGTGACTTAACAGTCTTTGTAGTTTAAAACAACCATTAACCTAAATCAATTGCAAGACACACAGGATGGCTTATTTCTTGCTAAAACAAGAAGTACACACACACACACACACACACGCATAAAACATATACACATGCGCATATATTATGCTGAGTTACAGGGAGTAGGGCTCCTGAAGAAAGGGCAAAGGCAAAAAACCATGTGAAAAAGAAAAAGTTCCTATCATTAGGACTCATTTAAGGCAGCAACTCTCATATACTGACTAGATGTGAAGATGACAGAACATGGACAAAGGAAAAGGGGCAGGCCTTCCCAAGAGGACACAGAAGAATGTCAGGAAAAGGAGACCTGTTTAAAAGAAAGGTTGAAATACAATGCCTATTGTAACACAAGCGAGGCATAGTGTCCAAGGTGTGAACATACATTCTAGAGTCGAAAAATGTTTGAGAATCCCTAACCTACCGTCTTCAAGGCAAAGGATTCTGGAAAGCCCAAGATAATAGGGGATTGAGCAGTTTCTCTGGCAGGGTGATCAGAAGTGAAAGGTCTTGTTAAAAAGAAAGGACCAGAAATGAAGCTCTAATTGTTCCACAGGCTGACCAGAAGTGCTCCCGGTATCTACATATCTCACTCCAAAATCATCTGGAAGAATACGAACCCCAACCTAGTGTAACATCCTTGACCCATCCTGGGGCCAAGGAATTGTATTATCCTTAACAAAACTGTCATTTGTACCCAGTTTCTCTCTTTCTGGTCATCACAGAGATAGTAAATAAGAAATCAACATTATCCACATAATAAAAAGCGGCCTCTCTCAAGTATCATAATTGCAACACAAAGAGGTTAACCAAGAAAAAATGCTTTTATTCACTGGAATTACTCTACCAGCGGAAATATCAGGATGTTAACTGGTGCCATGATTACTTGGGGAGATACTTGGAGGACATATGGGGTTTCCCAGACTCTTTAAATAACATTGTATAGGTATTTGTCTCCCTTTGACCTCATGACAGTTGACCACATACGTCTAAGATTAGAATGTTTCAGGTCAACTCAAACTTTCACACTAGATCTGGACCAAGCAGATAGAAAGCACAAGCAAAACTAAACCTTCTATTTAGGACAGGAGCCCTTTCTAAGCTCTACAATTTCCTCGGGCAGTGCTACAGCTGAAAACACAGCCAAAGAGAGCGTTTAACAACAAATTCAATTAGCTTCGTTCTTCATAGAGGAATAGTGCGGATTTACCCCAGCACCTACTATGTGTCAACGATTACACTGAACACGTCACACCCACTATTTCTCTAGGGTCCTTGGCGAGGCTGTTCAGTCCTGGCTACTCTCTCTCAAGTTAAAGCTGGGGAAATTCAAAGTTCCTTAGGAAGTCCCCCACCAGCAGTAGCCAGGGAATGAAGTCCTGGAGTAACCTAGTCCCAATCACTTAAAGAAAAATGAAGGCTACATGGTAAAATTGGATGAGGAAGACTGGAAAATTGTCTTATTATAAAAGGCCTGGCACTGCTACTGGGCATCAGAGCAAATTCTGGTGGAGTTGCAAGCCTGTGTCATTCTCCCCAGGGTTATGGGCTCATCATATTTGGCTCTCATACAGATCACTCGTTCCTATTCTATCACTACCTCGCTCTCTCCATCTCTCTCTCTCTCTCCACCTCTCTCAGCTGTGGCCTCTGCCTTCCTGAGACAGAATGGGTACACGGAACTGGAACCAGTAAGAGGTAACAGATCAAAGAGCAACATCGCCCTGCATGTCCCAAGCTGTTAGCCCTCGGGCTGAGCTGCTACTCTCACTTCCACCCACAACCCTTTTGTTTTCTCTTGTACTGATCCTTGACCAGAAACCTTTCCCTATCCCCATGCCCTTCTCTCCCCACGGTCTTCCTTGCCCTAGCCCATCCCCTCTACCTGCGTAGGCACTCACCCACACCTGCACACATTCTTACTTGCATCCCTTGTGCTTCACAGGGCATTGAGTACTCAACACAGAGAAAAGGAAGCGCTCAGGCCTCACTGAAGCCACCTACATATGCCCCAAGTCAGAATCTCACTTGGTTTGGGGGCGGTTTCAAATATTAGTTTCACAGTCACTACTCAATACCACCCAAAGATCAATTTCATCTATCTTTTCTTTAAATGGGGCTTTGGCAGCCCAAATTTAGGGCAGGTACTAAAACCAGACAGAATTTTTTTCTGTACTGCTTCCGTGAAGAGGCTGGCCAAAGAGTATTAAAGTCACCCTTGCTGTCGGTTTCTCTGTTTTCCGCATCTTGGAACGCTGCACAAGTCAGCTGCACGTAAAACCACGCAAAGCGCTTTGCTGTCCACACCCAATGCCGGACAGACCCCTCTTTAAAAGTCAGCATTGCTTCCCAAACATGTCCTTCTTAGTACTATCTAATGCTACGTGACGCTACGTTGCACTCTCCTCCATCTGTCTAGGTAGGAGGCTCTTCACTCTGCGCCCCTTCTGGCCGGTCCTGAAGATGTGAAGGGAAAAGCCTCAAAGGTGGGGAGTTTCAAGTTTCTGTGCAACAACCAGGCAGCCATATCCTTCTGCTTTCCCCTGAAAATCAGGCATCACCTTATCGTTTCCTCACCAAGATTAACTCCTGCTTCCTGAAGAGTATTTCTGAGGTAGAAAGCAGAGGTGGTGAAAAAAGGGGGAGCTGAAAAGTCCAATCTGTCAAGCTCCATTTTAGAAGAAAGGAAAACTGAAAAGTGAACGTATTTAACATGAGCCATTTCCTGCACTCAGGAGGGAAGAAAGCGCGCTGGTAACTGTGTGCAGGAGGAGATCCGCACTGGTGTTATCTCTGACCTGCAGCTTAGCCCCAGTGTCTCAGCTGCCAAAAAGCTCCCATTCAACGTTGTGCTGAGTTCATCAATGCTCCACGTGTCAGGATCCTAACAGGAAAAAGCAGGACAGACAGTCTCTCCATTCAACCGCCTGGGGACCCCATGACAACTAAAATCCCCTCGCAGACCGTCCATATCAACCTTCGGCAGGTCAGAGCACGCAACCCCTTCAGAACCACAGGCTCAGGCCCACACCCTTTCCCCTTGTCAACATCGTCACTTTAAACAGAACATCGAGCCTTATCACGAAACCTGAAGTAAGTATGACAATTAAGATGGATTGCAAAGCCTGCTTGTGCTTCACAATTAACAATCACTTGGCAGCGGGTTCCACGCAACTGTTGGGGGGTATGGCAAGAACTTTATCCCTGCTTAGTGTTGCATTAGCATATTTAGTAGGCTGCAAGACATAATTCCTAAGATATGAACATATTTTTGTCTTTTTTAAAAATCTGCAATTAAGCTATAATATGTAGAAACTCTGCACCAGGCAATCAACGTGCAAACACCAAGATGGAACCGCGCAGGAGGAGGGGGGCAAGGGAAAGCAACGTCTCCCCCAGCACTGATACCAACTTGAACCGGTGGCTACTTCCAGTGTCATGGGCCGGCTGGAAAACCGTGGCTTCTTGCCACCTACGGCAAAATTTACGGGGGTGCTGGCGTTGCCCCACTGCTGCTGCCATCGGGGGGTTGCTCTGTAAGAGCAGAGCTACCTGCTTTAATCGGACACATGAAAAAAAATCAGACCCTGAGACGACCCCAGTAGCTACACAGCAAACTATGCACTTTTCAGAAAAAGCACCCGATTCTCAATCTCTGAGTAATAAACGATGCTGATAAAAACCACAAAGACACTTTATTCAACAAACATAAGACCTCTTCATCAAACTTGCCATTATTTTCCCTTACTTTCTGACCCACCTTCCACGCCGATGAAAAGGTTCCGGGAGCACCCAAACTGGACCAGCGTTACCGGAAACAACTGGGAGCTACCATCCCAAGCTTCTCTGGTGTGTCTATTGTATATGCTCAAGCTTCAAGTCCAAGCATGCCCTGAGCGGGGGCTGGGGAGGGAAAGAAACGGAGCCAGATCTTTCTGAGATAGCCAGGACTTTGTCTTTCTTGACATCTGGGTTGCAAGGAGGCAGGATATCCTGCCAAATATATTACAGCTGTGAGACCCACCTTGTGATTTAAGACACTGCAGAATCTGAAGAGCACAGAAGACATAGGTGTGTTTTCTGAGAAAGAAGCCTCACCCTTTGCTTCTTTTGCAAAAGAAAACACGCACGCGTGTGCACCACCAGTTTAGGTGAGCGGCTCTCCAGTTGCATAAAAGAGAGCATATGAAAGCAACAAATGCAATTTAGCACACAAAGTCTTTCTTTACAAAACCAGTAGAGGAGCAGATTAAAGCACCTGGCAGTCTTGGCAAGCCGAAAGAAAAATCTAAGCTGTGACAAAACAAAACAGGTGTACAGGTACAAAACTTTTGCTTTCCAATAATGCCCCTCTCTTCACTGGAATGCTTTGACAGGTGCAGAAGTTCAAGTTACAGTAGGGAAATGGCAAATAAATACACAGCATTAGTGTCTGACGTGCTTGCTGAGCACCGGGGATGTTAATAACTGGCAAGGTACACTAATCTCTGATTGCAACATTTGGTTTACCTTAATCTGGAGGGACAGCTGTATTAAAGAGGGAATTATACTAATCAGTTCAAGGCCCTTGCATATAAAACTTCCCATTAGGCTTAAAGTACACCAGCTTATGCTCATTCTCTAGGAGCCTTACATCTGGTTCTGAATAAGGCAGCCTCTCATTTGCAAGGTACAAACTGAAAACAAGGGGGAGGGGGGCTGACAGTTGCTGGAGGATGGGTGATAGAAGAGTAAGCTACTAATTCTTTGAAATTTTTAACAGCACAAAACTAGCTTCTAGGCATCTTAATACTAAAAGGGGAAAAAAAAAAAAAGCATGTGTTATCAACCCTAGGCCATTTTTTCCTGTTACCGGAGGTGACCAACATAAAATAAAATTGATGATGTCAGTCAAAAACAGCTAAGCACAAAGCTTGGCTTTGTTATCTTAAGTCAGAAGGTATGATAGGCCATGCCATATGGCTCTAATCCGCCTCTATCTCCCATCACCTAACAGGAAACCTTCATGTAGCATGACCTTATTTGGCTGGTTCCAGGTTAGGGCTGCCCAAAGGGGATTTTTCTGTTTCTGCTATATCCAAAGGTTTATGTTGATTTTTTTCTGAGCCCTGCAAACTATAAATCCGACTGATTACTCTGCACTCTTTTGCTTGACTGAGCCTTTACAATCAGACATCCCCGTTAACAATAAGCTCCTAATGAATCAAACATCTATGGCATTAGTTTCACCTAGCTGCCTCTTTCCCATGCACTGTGCTGCTTTGTCAGACCTGGTTTGATGAGAAAAGCTAGTGACACTTGCTGCACCTATTGATAAACAATTCAGTAATGAGGGGCATAACAAAAATTACCTAAAACAACCTGATTAAAAATGACAGGCAAGGCTTACTCCCTTGCTCTACGGCGAAGGTAACTCCGGTTCTGCGTAGGGAAAATAATGAGGTAAAATAAAATTTCCTTCTTAGCAAGGAGGTCACTTCTGAATGTGTGTTGATGAGGAGATTCAGTTTTTCCAGTGATGTTTTCCACTCTTTCAGGTTATATGATTACCAGTAACGTTAGGGACTCATCGAATTCGGGATGGTTGCCTTTCAACTTTCCGAGACGAATTCCTGCTTTTTCTACTTAAACTTTCAGAATAATCAAACTTTCTTTCTTAAATGTGAGTTTAGTCATTGAGAAATTCAATAGTATAATGCTAATAATTAGGTAAGTATAGTGTGGGCACAAAAGAGAAATTCTAAGATACCAAAAAAAAAAAAAAAAAAAAAAAAGTTTTGGAACAAAGTAGGAGAAACTTCATGGAGAAAATCATCTCCCTAAAAGGAATTATTTAACCTTACCATGGACATGGAAGTTCCTTTTATTGGGGTCACCCGGAGGACCTTTGCAACTTCGAAACAAGCTTATACCCAGAGGAGGCCAGGCTCTTGTGAAAGCTTGATTCAAAGACAGAAATGTGTGGGTTTTGCAATTGTGTGGCATCATGCTGGGAGGGTTTCCATCAGTGCACAGATGCACTTGAAAATCAAATATGGACATGGGGAATGTTTTTTTGGAGATGGAAAATGAGTGCTGATGACATGTTTATACTTCGCAGATGGATCCAGTACAGAACCATTTTTTGTAAAGAAACAATACCCACCATTTGCTAAAAAAAAATTTTTTTTTGAGCAGCTACAAAATGGTGGCACAAAAAGTGAATATTCCCGTCATATATGCTCCACCTGTTTCTCGGTCTTACAACTGTCTTCCATCCTGACCGTAATCAATGACTGCTGTAGTCTTATTTTCTTTTCAAATGTTATCCAAAAGAATATGAAAAAAGAAACACAATACACAAAGGCATTTGGAAGAGCAAAATGATTTGAAATTAATTTGCCACATATGAAAAATTGGAAAATGACAAATGCTATTAAGTAACAAATGCTGAATTGAATCCTAAAAAATTCATTCTAATTGGCATATTTTCTCCCTAAATTTGATATCAAACCAATTTTTGAATGTTTTCTATCTAGAGTCTAGAATGTCTCCTCTATTCCTTCTTTTGGCCCCACCTTAGATCACTTAGGTATTTGTAACTCTGGAAATTCCAATGCTTAGCATGGCATTAATACTGTTTACTGCCTGGGTGGCTCAGTCAGTTGAGCATCTTACTGTTGGTTTCAGCTCAGGTCATGATCTCACTCACGGTTGGTGGATGTGAGCCCCACATCTGGCTCTGCCCTGGCAGCACAGAGTCTGCTTGGGATTCTCTCTTTCTCTCTCAATCTCTCTCTCTGCCCCTCCCCTGCTTGCACTGTCTCTTTCCCAAAATAAATAAATAAAACTTAATTTTTTTTTCTTTAAAGAAATACTGTTTATTGCCTTATTCTTGACACATTGTAATGATGAGTAGTTCCTAGTGACAAATATCAACCATAATGACATGGAAAGGCACGATATGTATGGGATATGGGTTTGTAAGAAGATAACCTAAAGCATTTAAGTGTTGAAAAACATTATTAGTAACATTGCAAACTTTGCTCGATAAAAGCTATCAGAATAGTCAAATCTTAACTTATTGAGACCACCAATGATATTGAAACTTGCAATCCCAAGTGGGAAATAGTGACAAAGTGACCCACCTCAAAGATACAGCAATTATAAAACAATAAGGAAGCTATGGATCTGAAATATAAAAGTTAATAATTTTTTAAAACAGCAAATTCTGAACACATTTTCAGACTTGATGAATGAGTATGTGTTTCACGTGTTTCAAATAATACACGACACTAAATTTGTTTCTTACTTTTGGTCAGACAAATTAACTTTTCTTGATGTTTTACCTTTCTTGCCATCTGTCTTCCTAACCTACTGAATTTCACAGCTAGCCTTTAATCAATCATATTTTTTATTCTAAGTATCAGTCCGAGATTAAGAATTAGAAATAGACTCTGAGTCACAAACGGTCATACAGCCTGAGACTAGATAACAAAATCTTGAGAATCTACATAAGTCGACATGTTCTTTCGACCCTGTAGTTTCTGGCAGTGTACCAAACATAAATCGACAGTTCTACTTTCTATGATTCTGCCCCTTGTTATCATCCTGAAACTAACAAAAGCCTGTGTACCCTTCTCTAAATGAAGCAAGGCTTCATCTTTATTGCTGGATTTTTGACACATGTGAACAAGGCCAAAACATTTATAAATTCTTAATTATTTCTTGCCTATCCGTAAAAAAACAAAAGTTTTAATCATAAACTTAAGGTAGTCTTAAAGTTCCACAGAAAATGTTAGTACTCATCCTAAATAAAACTTGTTAAACTTTGAAATGGTCAAGAAAAATGAAAGTATATCTTTCCAGTTAGAGTATATATGAGGTCATTGTGTTCCTAATCAACTTTCAGCAAATGCATAGAACAGAGAGCTCAGAAAAAATAAGAGATCATTTGTTTCTATTTCTTTATTTAAGATATTAGGGAAAGGAGATGTGAGAAGTAATAAAACTAATCTAGTTCACATAACTAGATTGCTGGGAAATCAGATTTCCTGAGGCCTGCTTTATTCTACTAAACCATTCTGTTTGCAAATCTTGTAATATTTAGTTAGAATGGACTAATGTTATTGGTCACCTATTCTCTAAGTACTATATTAAGTATATTATAAAATAATACGGTGTTCAGATATCATCACACTTAGAGAATAATTGTATAACAATATAAAAATTAATAAGCTACGTTCTACCAGTGCCTAAATTGTTGCCTAGATGTAAAGTCAGCACCTCACTAAGATAACTATACTATTGGTCTATAAGTTAATTATGGGATAATATAATCCCTTGTCCCTGGTGACAAGCAGAAGTTATGTAAGGGTGCTGTTAGCCAAAGAACAGCTAAATACAGGGCCCCTGTATGTTGGTCTGGCCTCTAGACCAGAGAGATCCAGGGACAAAACACTCTGTAATCCTAACCAAGCTGCTCATCATTCATCTAAGGAAGAACTAGTGAGCTTTTCTACATCAAAGTCAAACCTGACTTGCATGGTAGTCAAAAGGTCAGCTTTCTAAAACTTGAAGTTCATTACAGTCCACTGTTTTCTTCTTGATATCTGCTACACAGAAAGAAGAGCCAATATTCCAAAGTAAAGTCATCTCTACTTAAGAAAGTGGAAGCAATCTTCCTGAGTCCTAGCGTTTACAGGTAGGACAGCCTGGCTATTCTACAAGCATCTTGGCCTACTTCCCAAAGTGCTCATTGGTGTCTGGGTGTCTGAATAGTAGCTGGTGGATTTCCATGGCTTGTCACCACTATCCCTAACTTCTGGTAGTAGTCCCAACTCTGCCAGCAGTTATACATAATGTATGTGTGAGAAGAAAATATGCTTCTTTTTGCTGGGAAAGGGTTTGGGTTCATCAGACCTTTAAACCCCAAGGATGAAAAAGAGTTCTGAATCAAATAACGTGGAGGCATTGGTACAGAGAAAACTTTTCCATCAGTAAAAGTTAAAATTCACAGATGTCTTCCTAATAACGATACTGAATAGCTTACTTCACATATGTATCATCCATGGTATTTATCCAACACCTTTAAGTGGGTTGGGTGCTATTAACCAAGGATCAACTTAAACACAGGGAGACTGAATGTCAGATATGGTTTTAGGCATTTTGAGACAAGATGCCCTGGACTGTCCTAAATTTGGTCTAGAAATATTCTGGATGGAGTCTGTTCCCACGGTTAGCATTAGTTATGTAAAGGTGTATATGAGTCTAATTTTTCAAACTGGGTCAGTTGTGTAGTTCATGTTTATTCACATATTATCTGCACTGATTCATATAGCCTAATCTTAATTAGCATTTAGACATAGTAACTGGTATATAACTAAACATATAATAATCATATTCTTTTATGTTACTTACATTTTAAGTTATCCATTAAAATTCAGCCAGTCAAAATAATCTGTAGGCAAGGAGAAGTTTCGTTCTCATGTACGAAGAACTTAAAAAAATATCCTTTGGGGGCTCCTGGCTGGCTCTGAAAGTAGAGCATGCGACACTTGATCTCAGGGTCATGAGTTCAAGCCCCACCTTGCACCTAGAGCTTACTTTAAAAAAAATCCTTCGAGTAGAATTTTAGACATTTATACCCATACTGAGAGGTTCCTTTAGTTTCTATGGAATCTGTGTGAAAGTAGTTTCATCCAGTATGTTGAGTGCCAGAACACTAGACTCCTCTTTTATCGTCTGCCATCCAATAGACAAAACCGACTTTTTCTTGTTACATAGCTTCCATTAGTAACCATGGAACGATCCAGTACGTCTGATATTATTTTCTTGGTGTAGCTAATGCTACCAGTGATGATGGCCCTGAGATTGTGGTACTTTCTGCTTTCACACTTGAGGGCCTACCAGTTACTATAGTTGCCACAAGAAACTAACAGTAACCAACAAGCACGAATAGAAATTGCACATACACATCTCTTTTATTGTTCTAAACAACCTCATGAAGTCTTTAGAAACTGTCACATAGTTGCATCCCGTCACAGAATGTGATGTTCTACCACTAAAAATTTGGGAAGATTTGTATGGGTAAACCCCCACCTCTACATCAATGGATGCGATGGGATAAAGATGATAGGTTTATAGAATTGATCCCAACATGTAGTCAGTTCATAAGGAGGTCAAAATTATAATAGTTATGAAACATGTTAACTTTGAGAAGATTGAGACAGTCAGACAGAGGAACCATTTCCCCAAGCTAAGTTGTAAAGAAAGGCTACTAACCCTTTCATTCTTTTCTAAGTGGAGAACAGATCTTCTCCAGGCTGTTCTGAGTAGCCTCTCCCTGTCTCCACAGAGGCTTCACTTGACCTTTGCAATGTAGCACACCCAGACCTTCCTAATCATGTGCATATTGTAACATCAGATGAAATCTTTCCCCTTCCCTTTGCCTCCAATAGTCTTAAATTAACTGAAGTCACCATATTTCATTGAGAACCATGTTATTACATTATTCTAGACACTGTCTTAAATTATATGACACTGTTGGAACTTTTACTTTTTTCAGGTAACAAATCTTAAAAGATGTTAAAGTCCATTGTTTAGTAAAGCAGATGACTAAAAATTGGAGGTGTCTGAAGTCACTTTAAACTATATCCTATAATATCACAATTAATTCATTCAGTGTATACTCATCAAGTCCCGCCATGTGTAAGGCACTGTGAGCCGGAAAAGATAGAAAGTAGTGGAGCTCCAGGTCTCATGAAGAAACCAATACTCCAAATTATTGTTCAGTCATAAGTTGATAAAGGAGGCTTTTTTGCTTTCTGTTGGCATATGAATATTTATTACTGCCATATTTCATGAACCAAATTTAAGATCTTGGTCTTTCCTTCTTGTTTCATATACAGCCAAAAGAGAGAGATTGACTATTTGAACAACCTTACAGGTGCCTTGGTGGCTCAGATTGTTGAGGGTCTGACTCTTCATTTCAGGACAAGTCATGATCCCAGGGTCATG
The DNA here is from genome assembly GCF_028018385.1 of Neofelis nebulosa. Classification (NCBI taxonomy): domain Eukaryota; kingdom Metazoa; phylum Chordata; class Mammalia; order Carnivora; family Felidae; genus Neofelis; species Neofelis nebulosa. The sequence goes on from NC_080783.1 coordinate 86,502,972, forward strand.
GGACTGAGCCTCACGTAGGGTTCCACGCTGACCATGAAGTCTGCTGAAGATTCACTCCCTCTCTTCCTCTGTTCCTCTCCCTCTCTTGTGTTCTATTTCTCAAATGAATGAATGAATGAACGAATGAATGAATGAATGAAACAACCTTCAGGCAGACTCCAGGAATGTCACCAACACCATGACCTTTGTGACCAAATCTAGCAACCAGAACTTCACTATTTTCCTCAATAAAACTCAAGCGACCATCATTCAAGAAAAGGACTGTGATTTTTTTTTCCTGTTCTTGATCAGCTGGACCCCGACACACTTTCTAATGGCAGAATTTGACTGTGTGGCTTCAACCCCTAGTTTTTCCAGTACAATTTTCTAATATAATTCCCTTTGCATGGGAAGTACCTCCAAAAGGTTTCACCTTCAGGGCTGTGCCCAAATGAGCTTCCTTGTACCATTCACCATATGCCACTTCTAATCTCACTGGTGGTGACACAGCTTCCCAGCAGTATGAAGACCACTACCCTTTCCCACCTTGCTGGCACCACAGGCCTGAGCAAAAGAGCAGAAGCTTTTTTAAAAATAAGTTGCCTTATTTGGTACAAGCCAATTCTTGTCCCTCCCTCCTATCCAGTCATCTGTTTAGCTGCTCTTATTAGAATTTGGCAAGAAAATTTTAATTTCTAAGAGTGTTATATGGTGAGCTCTATAGGACAATGATTTAAAAAATGGGCTTTGGAGTAAGATAGGTCAGAACTTAATGCTTATTCTACCACCCATTAGCTTTGTGGTCTTGAAAGAAATCTCTTGGGGCAGCCGGGTGGCTCAGTCGGTTGTGTGTCCAACTTCAGCTCAGGTCACAGTCTCATGGATTGTGAGTTCGAGCCTGCTTTGGATTCTGTGTCTCCTTCTCTCTCTGCCCCTCCCCTGCCTGTGCTCTCTCTCTCTCTCTCAAAAATAAACATTAAAAAAAGAAAGAAAGAAACCTCTTAGTCTTTCTGAGCCTCAGTTTCTTCATCTGTGAAATAGAAATACTGATTCTTTCTTGGTGATGTGCTAAGGACTAAATGAAACAATATTCATGGGTCCCTTAGCGTATGCCCTCACATGGGGTGTGTGTTCAATTAAAAGTGACTTTAATTGTAATGGACTTTGGGTGAGGTGAATATGCATGATGTGATTGCAATATGACTCCATTTTAATAGAAGGGACAGTGGCAGAACTGTCTTCCTCTAATAATAAGAAAAGGAAACCTTAATGGAACTAAGGAAGCAAAGTATCTAGACCCAGAGCAAGGAGAGGGCCATGGTGCTGGGAAGGAGGTAGCATCAGGGGTGTCTGAGCTGGGGTTGCCCTGAAACAGAGCCTGTGACAAGGAATTCGAGAGCATGGAGAGAATAAAGTAGGGTTGGTGGAAAATCCAAACAATGTACCATAAGGGAACCTAAGATTCCTGCTGTTGAAGAAAGCACCTCTGAGGACCATGCTGAGTGCTTCTCGGAACTGCCTTGTCTGAAAGGTAGGTGGCTGAAACATGGATCCCCAGGCTCCTGTCTCTCCCCGCCCCAGTTTGGGCTGCCCTTGAGGGTGTTAACTCTCCCACGCATTTCCATGCTAAACTTGAAGAAGCATTGAGCAGGCTTCTGCAGTTCTGGAAGAGGCTCTGACGCAGAAATTAGGAAGACTCCAACAATGTTCTGGAGGACTGCACTTAGGAGGAAATATCCACCGAAGCTACAACTGAAATCAAAGAGGGCTTAGAGGATGAGACACAGGACTGCAAACTTTTCTGCACAAATAGTCTTTCTTTAAAAAAAAAACAAAACACTTTATTTATTTATTTTGAGAAAGAGAGAGAGTGTGAGCTACAGAGGGTCAGAGAGAGAGAGAGAGAGAGAGAGAGACAGAGAGAGAGAGAGAATCCCAAGCAGGCTCCACACTGTCAGTGCAGAGCCCAACATGGGGCTCGATGTCACAAACCATGAGACCATGACCTGAGCCAAAATCAAGAGTCAGACGCTTAACTGACCAAGCCACCCAGGCGCCCCACAAATAGTCTTACTGACAGACCACGAAAAGCATCAAGACAGTGAAAAATTGTTACAGACTGAATGTCTGCATCCCCCCAAAATCCATTTGTTGAAATCCTGACCTTTAATGTGATGGTATGGGGAGGTGGGACCTCTGGAACATGACAGTAAGGTCATGAGGGTGGAGTGCTCTGCAGTGAGATTAGTGCCCTTATCAGGGACTAAAGAAATCAGAGTTCCTGCCCTTCACTGTCTGAGGCCACACAGAGATGGACACCTGCAAATGTGGAAGAGGGCTCTCCTTATGGCCTGGTGTGTCCACACTCTGACCTGAAACTTCCAGCCTCCAGAACCCTGAGAAATAAATGTCTATTGTTTATAAACCACACAGTCTATGATACTTTGTTATAACAGCTCAAACTGTGACAGAATTGAATGCTGGGTTCAAAGAGAAAGCAGATATATGATTTTCTCTCAGTTCTAGCTTAGCTTCTTTCCTATTTTGTTTTAAAAGTTTACATATTTAGGGGCGCCTGGGTGGCTCAGTCGGTTAAGCATCCAACTGCGGCTCAGGATCTCACGATCTCGTGGTTTGTGGGTTGAAGCCAGGCATCGGGCTCTGTGCTGACAGCTCATAGCCTGGAGCCTGCTTCCGATTCTGTGTCTCCGTCTCTCTCTGCCCCTCCCCTGCTCACTCTCTGTCTCTCTCCCTCTCAAGAATAAATAAACATTAAAATTTAAGTTTATATATTTATTTTGACAGAGAGAGAGGGAGGGAGGGACAACTCAAGCAGGCTCCGGCACAGAGCCCAATGCTGGGCTCCATCTCATGAACCGTGAGATCATGACCTGAGCCAAAACCAAGAGTTGGATGCTTAACTGACTGAGCCACCCAGGCACCCCTACCTTAACTTCTTCCATGGCAACCAGATTATAGCAAATCAAGTTAAATACAATAAAATAACAGTTCAAGGATACAGAATCCTTCCTTTCCCAGATGCTACTAGGATCAGAGTCACAGGAATTCCAAACTTGGTTACCTATGTAGTCATACTATTGCCACAAAAGGAAAGATGTGGCTGGTCAAAGATAAGATATTCTCACTGCATCATCCATTCTCTAGCCCCGTAACCAGGAAACACTCCAGTCAAAGCCTGACCAATGTGGGTAAGCCAGACTCCTCAGCCACGTCCTCTGAAGTCTCCATTGTATTAGTCAGGCAGAAATTACTATATACTTGAAATGACGAGTCACAGCTTGTGCAGGAAACGTGATGGAGAAAATTAAACTCAGCATTAATGAGTTAAAAAGCCTTTTGGTTTCTATTTGAAAGGGGCAAGCTCGTTGGCCTATCTAATCTGACAGTGAAAGGTAAAATGATTTATAAGTGACAATTTATAATTTATAAATAATTAGATTGTCCATTCAATGCATGGTTTCAATTTCCATCCAATCAGAGTGCCACCTAGGGCTCCCTGATAAAATGGGAACATTGCATGGGACACAACTCATCTGAAAAAAATATTCATTATTTATCAGAAATTCAAATTTAACTAGGAATTCTTTATTTTTATTTGCTCTATCTGGCAACTCTATTGCTACAAACAAGTACAAAGAAAGAGCTACTCATTAAAACAAGACTGTAAATGTTCTGGAATGTTGTGCTAAAGGTTCTTGGACTCCTCAGTAGTAGCAACATTTCAATAAATTGACATGTGAATTAACTCTAACAATTTGCATATTGTTTCCTTGGGCACATTTCTAAAAACTTTTGAAAGCTTTCAATAATTTATTTTGTCACAACCTGGCAATCTGTATATTGAAAAAACACTGTGATAGTAACAGGAAAAGTCTTTTCAAATAATTCCAAATGAGCTTTCCAAAGACTCCCGCCTACTTGTTAAGACTCAAAGATGCGTACTTTAAAATGTTTTCACAGGATTCACCTTATAAATAAAATCTAAGTCAACTTCCAAGTCCCAGAACAGCTCTGCAGAGAAGAGAAACATCCCAAAACCACATGCAGAGTCACTTCATTTTAGTTGCAAGATTCTTGTTCCAGCTCACCTTCCAAAACAGTTTCAGTCAAGTAGAAATATTCTGACAATCCCCGCTCTTAGAATGGCAAATGATCCCTGCCTTTTCATTCATTCACTCATTACCTCTCCAAAAAGAGAATGTGCAGCTACCAGAATTTCATACAATTAGTGCTCCAAGAGCGTTTTAAATGCAAACCTATAAGAGGAAAGTAAAAACAAATCAAAGTTAATTGTGACTGGCTGGAACAAAATGCTTAAATCGATACAAGGACGGCTCATCTGCTCATCATTTACCCATTACCTGGGAGACGAACACCTCCTGCTGTGCCTGATTTTTGATACAGATTTACCATTGCCTGCATTCCTCAGACACGCGCAAAGGAAGCCCAAACCTTCTCTGACTCCCTCTCTCATTATCCTCTTTGCACTTACTAACCTATTCATTCTTAGTTTTTCCATGCTTGTGTGTTCTTCTTTGCAAGGGGGGCATGCACACAAGGAAAAGTAGAGTTAAAACAACTGGATAAGAAGTTCATGGACTTCCAGTAAAGCAGTCAGAGGAGGCGCCAGTGTCTGTGTATGAATTACTGACTTCTCTCAATCAGTTCCACACTGACTTTTGTGATTTTCAGAAACCTCCACAAGTAGAATGCCAGTCCTTTTGTAAGGCATCCCTTAGGGGGAAAAAAATTGTTAAGGTCTCAGATCTAAATGAAGAGAAATGAAGCCCTCTCATTTGGAGACGTGAGTGTCTTTAATGGCAGGGTAGCCTTAAAACCGGACATGAGTGTCCAGATGAAGGACGGGAAGCCAACATCAGTAGGCTGTTGGAAAGTTTGGCTTTTGAAGGCCATGTGTGCCGTTAGCTCTCAGCAATAAAGCCTGATGTTTCAGGAGAAAGACAAACTCATTTCTAACTGGCTGCCTTTCTTCAAACGCCCTTCACCGTAGCTAAGTATCCAAAAAATGGAATATAAAATGTATCTGCCATTGAAAGTTAATGTGTATCTCTGAATTAAATATACACACCAAATTTGAAAAAGCCTGCACAGGATGGTTGTGTTGATATATTAACTTCTTTTTAAATTTTTTTTTTAGAAATTCTTTTTTTTTAATTTTTAGAGAGAGAGAGAGAGCAGAAGCAGGGCAGGGGACAGAGGGAGAGAGAGAGAGAGAGAGACGGAGAATCTCAAGTAGGTTTCACTCGCAGTGCAGACCCCAATGTGGGACTTGATCCCATGACCCTGGGATCATGACCTGATCATGACCCTGGATCAAGAGACGCTCAACCGAGCCACCCAGACGCCCGAGCACATTAACTTCTTTTTTAGATAACTTTCCAAATGATACTTTTGCAATTACATGTGACCATTAATTATTATTACTATTATTCTTATTAATGATTTCCAGGGAAGGGGGAAGACTCAAAAATTTTTGAAATAACTAATTTTTCTTATTCTATTTGACAATTAAATGGGTGATGTGTAATTGCTATCATCATATTTACTGGCAATTATCCTCTTTTCACTTTCTAGCTATTTTGTTTTTACTTGTGCATATGGATTACCTAACAGAAAAGTGTAGAGATGACCACATAAATAGCAAATCACAAGTGAAAGTACATTGTATCTTCAGCCAAGTACACCCAAATAGGCTATGTGATGGTTAGAAATGCAGTTCCCACATTAAAATTGGAGTATAAATAAAACTGGGAAAATCTAGGAGCACACTGATACGGCAGGGGGAAAATAGAGTGTAAAGGATTGACTGGAGGAAAATCGTGGTGCTGTACAAAGGGGTGAGAGTCAGATACAACCGATAGCCAGCATCAGCCTTTCAATTCACTATTGGCCTGTGTTCCACCTACCACTTCCTCAATGTATCCTTTATGTTATTTTTTTAGGAAAGGACATTCATGACCAATAACAATGTTATAATGATCATAAGTATAGGATTTAAGATACGTTTTTTAAAAACACCTTTAACCAACAATAAAAGCCCCCAAAAGCCATGGGGGTAGTTACCTAGCTCAAGGTTTTATTTAGTGATGGTTCCACTTTTTCACTCACTGCCTGCAAATCAGCATTTTTAGTGGACAAAGGGCTCAGCAGCGGCCTTATGATTGCTTCTTTTCAAATGGTAATGGCTATCCTAACTCCTCTGCCAGGTTTTTCTTACCAGAGCACAAATTGCAGTTTACAAGGCTCTGAGGGGGAAAAAAAAAATCTTAGCTGAATATCTTTTTTTTTTTTTATTCGACAAACTGACATGTAAATTACCCTTTAAGTGCTCCACTCTAGGGCTCTGATCATCTCCTAATTGTCACAGTCAATTGTAGCCAACAGTCTCTTCAATCCCAAGCGCTTTGACAACAAGCACAAGGATCAAAGCAGAATCAGCTCCCTTCAATATCCTTCTGTTTAGGATGCTACAAAACGCCTGAAAAAGAAAGGTGTAAGGGCATTGCTGTAGAGGAAACTGAGAGTAGCAAGTATTACAATAGTCGTTTTCTCCATCTCTAAAATTATGCTGTATAAGCTGCCGTGATCTTTAATCACATGTGCAGAACAAATACATAAACCTCCCGGGCAATTAATATGCTCTTAAGATTATACTAATATGCGAGCTTTACAAACAACACCGTCTCGATGGCTTAGGAAAACTCTGATACAGTGAGGGGATAGCAATCATTTCCTAGCAGCTTGAGCATCAGAAACTGTTATCAAACATATTCTGTATTTGAACATAAATTCCAAAGCATAGTTTTTCTAAGTTTGGTGTCAGGACTCCCTGCTCCCCATTGAAAATTCTTCAGGGTTGTTTTTTTTTTTTTTTTTTTTTTTTTTTTAATTAACCTAGAAATGTCCAACTGAAAATGTGCCCCCAAATACATTTTTTTAAATGTGGCACAAAAACTCATTTCAGAAGATGCTGTTTTCCTTACTAGGGGTGACTCTTGTCTTATTGCTTTACTGGCAAGAAACTAATTAAAAGTCATTACATGATCTGCAAACGTGATTCCTAAATAAGATGCACTTACCAGGACTACTACTTCACAAACTATGACAATTCTTTCCAACTAAACTGGTTATTATACATCACTAACTTTTTTAAAAAGATTACGAATGCTGTTCTCACAAGAAAATTTTCACCCTCTCAAATATAATGATATAAATAATTTGGGGGAAAGAGAAACTGTGTAATAAATCTGTATCAAATAGCCACTTTAAAAATAATCTGAATACCGTCAGAGAAAAAGGACAGGTGGAAAGAAATCAAAGGTGCATGTGACAGCACCTATCCAAGCACCTCCACAGCTTGTCTCCTTGTGCCCAGGTATTGCACACAAGCAGTGGGTAAGGTCACAAATTGATTGACAGCCTTCCCACCCTCAAGAAAAAAAACTGAAAAAAAAAAGAGGCAGCGAACACCGCCGGGTTCCTTTCTCAGCAAGTTTGCTCAAATCCCCCTGTAGGGGTTTCCCGGTCTCCCCTCCATTTCACCTTGAATTCTCAGGTTTGATTGAAGAGCTTCACAGAAGGGTCTATTACAGATTGAGGAATGATCCATTTCACATCTGAAGCTCCAAAGAGCTGCTTGTGAGGAGTCTCTGAGTGCATTTATCTCACATGTGAAGCTTTCTGCAAAATCAATATGGGTATTTTTCAGTTTGACAAGTCAACGTGAAATATCACATAATAATAGAAAAACAGAGTTGTACATTTAAACACACCCGATACAGTTATCTATGACAAAGCTTATAGGTATTACTCATGGATATCCTCGAGTATGCCTCACCTAAATTCACCCTGAGAACTAGGCTAAAGCACGTAGAAAGAGAAACTGACTGACTACCATGTTTTTGGCTCCTTTGCCCAGATGAATCCAGGTTCTGTGGTGAAAGGAGAGAATGGACAGGAATCATGACCTCCACTACCAACTTGGAAGTGACATGGGAAGTGGGGAGAAAACGACCAGAGGTGAAAAAGAAGAAAACAGAACAAGTGAGAAAACGCAAAGAACTTCACACCTAATTGATTGGCAATAACTGGGCAAAACGTTCACCCAAAGAACAGTAACCTTGCTTCTCAACCCCCACCCCACCACCACCACCACGGTAGCAAACACCAGCAGAATAACTGACATATATGTGTTGGGGTCTGACAATCTTCAGGTGAACTCTGGGTCTATTCTCCTTTCTGCATTAGCTTGAGGAATATGATTTAACTTCTCTAAACCTCTGAGTTTCTTTGCTGGTTATTTTTATCTTAAAATGGGATTAATCAGAAGATTTACCTTACAAGGTTTTGTGAGGACTGAACAAGATGATGCATATAGCACCTGGCACATGGAAAACATTTAATTATTTGTAAATATTGATGAAATTATTATCATTTCCTTAAACCTATCCACAAGGTCTCTAGGGTTCTAATCTGGTGCCATTTGTAGTGTTCCCTGGACCCTTTCCACACTGTTTAATGTCCCCAAGGGATATATGACCGTTTGGGTGAAAGAGTGTGCTCACTGTATTAACTCTGGTGTAGGTCCTAATAGAGGAGTGTAGCCATGCACATGTACTTGCCTTAAAAATGGTCTTCATCCAACCAGGAAGCCTGTTTCTAGCAACTGTGAGAGAGAGAGAGAAAATCAAATGGGACTTTGAGAAAGGAAAAAGCCCAGGCCTACAGACCACATCAGCTGATCACTTAAAGCAAGAAACGAGGTAGGAGACATAACATGTAGTTTTATTTTTTTTTTTTAATTTTTTTTTTTTAACGTTTATTTATTTTTGAGACAGAGAGAGAGTATGAACGGGGGAGGGTCAGAGAGAGGGAGACACAGAATCTGAAACAGGCTCCAGGCTCTGAGCTGTCAGCACAGAGCCTGACGCGGGGCTCGAACTCACGGGCCGTGAGATCATGACCTGAGCCGAAGTCAGCCGCTTAACCGACTGAGCCACCCAGGCGTCCCTGTAGTTTTATTTCATATACCAAAATATTTAGTCTTTTTTTTTAAGTTTATTTATTTTGAGAGAGACAGAGAGAGAGAGAGAGAGGGAGGGAGAGCACAAGTGTGGGAAAGGGATAGAGAGAGGGAGAAAGAGAACCCCAAGCAAGTTCCACACTGTCTATGTGATGGAGGGCTCAGTCTCGCAAACTGTGACCTGAGCCAAAATCAAGAGTCAAACACATAACTGACCGAACCCCCCAGGTGCCCCGCCAGTATGTTATAATTAATAGTGGGGTTATGTCTATACATTCAGCCATAGGAAGAACCTTAAAAAAAAATCTCAACAGCATATTGGCAACCAAGGTCTGGTTAAGTGACTCACTATAAACACTTATTCCTCTCTATCACATTTTCCTGTAGCTTATTACTACCTAAGTAGTATTAACATCATTTATATTTGATGACCTATGCTTGGATCTGTAGACTGCTTGAAGCATACTTATAATTTTAGGTTAACTCTCCCCACTACACAGAATAAGGCCAGAGTAGGCAAAACATGTGAGTTCAGAAATGTGAAAATTCATGTTAATATAAAAATAAGAAAAGTATCATTATAAAATTCCATTGAAGTTTAAAAACTCTTATCCTGCATTTCAAAGTCAAATAACTAAATACAAATGACTTTGTATTTAATTAATTCAACCAATATGTATCAAGAGCTTAATATATGTAATACTGTTCATTTTTTAGCTACCCTACTGTTCTCCTCCATTATTAAAATTAAGCTATAGCTTTCATTCCAAAACCAAATTAAAATATTTTATTAAATGCTGATATAGAATTACAAGAACAAATTGAAACAATTTCCTACTTAAAAAGGGTCGTTTCCTTAAAAATTTTAATTTATTTGTTTTGGACTCAAAATACATTTTTAGCAAGGAAACAAGTTTATAAATGATAATTAAGTTCCCAGATTGACACATAAAAACCTGTTTAATGTAAAATGTACCTGAAACACACTAGAACCAAGTTTTAAACAACTGTGAGTCATGAGATCTATAAATTTAATCCTGGAGAGGCTTAAGGAGCGTCATCAAACATTGAGTTCCCAAAATCTGGGACGTATCAGGCAAGATACCTTAGGTAAGAATAGAGCATCCATGAGTTTGGGTGACCGCTATTCTCAGGATCGCACCAATGCCATCATCACCATCATTATCATCATCATCATCATCATCATCATCAATATCATTAACTTCCCATATTTTGCCCATCATTTTAGAGCATGGAGGCTATGAAGACGATGCTAGTAGGTAGCCAATAAGATGACATCTCATCACTATGGAGAATTGCACCAGGGTGTTGGGGCCTCACTCTCTCTGGCACTTAAACCTCTTCCATCATATTCGTTTCCCAACCCGGACTTTGAGTATTTAAAAATTGCTTTCAGTCAAGCAAATTAGAGCTCTAAGATATCACTACCCACATTCCAACATTTCCTCCTTCTAGATTTTGCCTTATACTGTGGCCACATCAGACTCCTTAAGCATAGCTTTGAAAAGTCCAGGAAAGGGGGCTAGCTCAGGACCTATTAACATATTCCTTCGCATGCTGGTAGTACCTCCACAAAACCACAATATTCAAATGAATATTTGCCTTTCTAAAAATCTCAACAGAAAATAATTTTGCAACTTCTCAATTATTTTTATATTTCAAAAGTTACCCTCCTTCATTATCGAGGTTTTCTGCCTTATTCCAGTTTTGGTTTTGATTCTGATTTTCAACTTTACTACTCAAAATCATGAGTGATGGGGCGCCTGGATGAGTGATGGGACTCCACTGGTTAAGCGTCCAACTCTTGATTTCAGCTCAGGTCATGATCTCAGGGTTATGAGACCTAGCCCCACATTGGGCTCTGCACTGAACAACGTGCCAGTGCAGAACCTGCTTAGGATTCTCTCTCTCTTCCTCTCTTCCTCTCTCTCTGCCTCTCTCTCTCTCAAAAATAAACTTTAAAAAAATTATGTGTGATGCCTGCTTTTCAAGTACTTCATATGTGCCATTAAGTAGTATCCTATAGTTCAACTAATAAAAATGTTAACTATGAACCTTTGTTTCCTACTTTCAAGTAAGAGCACAGTGCCCTACAGTTTGCAATCCACCTGAATGACCTCTGGCCTCATCAAACTGTAATCACAAAACATATACATACTTCACCTAGAAACTGAATGGAGCAGGAGCTTGGGGAAGGAGAAAATGGGGAGTTCTTGTTTAATGAGTGTAGAGTTTCAGTTTTGCAAAATGAGAAAGTTCTGGAGTTCTATTGTATAACAATGTGAATCTACTTACCACTGCAGAACTGCAGTTAACTCAAAATGGTTAAGAGGGCAAATCTCATGTTATTTTTTTACCACAGTTAAAAAAATGTTTAAATAAAATAATGTAGTAAAACTGCTTAAAAAAAAACTAGTGCATTAATTCAATAATAAACGAATGATTACAGAACATCTTTTAAAAACTGAATTAAGGATATCCTTATTTTTAGGTGTTAGGCAGCCAAGATCTTGGATTTTAGTCTTAATTTCTTTTCTATGAATATACTGACTGTAAGATTATCTATAAAGTTGTCAAATCCAAATGGACTTACATATGACATGATATAAGAGAAACTGCACATGAAAATGCATGTCAAAACTAAATAAATCAATGAAATTTGGATTATAGAATTTCACTTCTCTTCTGAAAGATTCAAAGAGTGAAACACAAGAAAACCACCACTCCCAGGTGCTGTGTTCTGTTACTACACATTGTTACCATTTGAAATCTCAAATTTTAACTGAATTCAATGAATTTCAGTGGACCAAGCAAAACCTGAAGTCCATTCAGACAAAAATACTCGAACCTAAATCAGACTAATTTTTAGTGGTTTCTCTGTTTTTGTAACAATAATTTCACAATATCTTAACACTCACTTTCTCCTGGGTTTTTTGTTTGTTTGTTTGTTTTACATTTTACTCTGGTTAACTTTTTACCATTACTTATTTACTTTATTATTTTTTCAGACACAGAGAGAGAGAGCAGGGAAGAAGGGGAGAGAGAGAGAGAGAGAGAGAGAGAGAAAGAGAGAGAGAGAATCCCAAGCAGGCTCCACACTTAGTGCAGAGCCCAATGAGATGCTCAATCCCACAACCCTGGGATCATGACCTGGGCTGAAATCAAGAGTTGGATACTTAACTGACTTAGTGACCCAGGTACCCATTTCTTTTTAATCATCTTTAAAAAAATTATATGATAAAATAAAGACTTTTTAGGATTCAGGGTCATAATGCTTTCTCTTTGAATAGGGTGAGCAAATTTATATTCATCCCACAGAAAGGCAGGAGACAGAAACTTCACAATAAGTAGGCAAAAGGAATTACAGAGTAATAAAGGAAGTTAATAGAAACTAGTGTCTTTAATTTATAATCCCACCTCCATGTAAAAAGAATGAAATCAATCAAAAGCAAAGGTAGATGGCTACCTTTTGAAAGTGAGTTCCCAGGAATAAATGGTAGGAAGAAAGTTAATGGGCATGATGCACTGACTCAAAAATTTATTAGAATTTTTTTTTCTCTGCTATGTACTCTTCTCCAATCATTTGATTATCTAATGGTTTGTTGTTAACATTCATTCTTATAGTCTGTACAGTTTATTACATTAGGGCAGAACCTTAAAGCCCACTGTGAATTTGCAGTTTATAATAACACTAATAGTTTTAATAATAATAGTTTTAATAATAATATAATAACTAACATATCTCAGCATTTACATTATCTCCTTGGAACAACTATATGAGGTGTCACTATCCCTCTAAGATATGAGGAAACTGAGGCTTTGAGAGATTAAATAACTTGGCTGAAACCACACACTAAAAAAGGCTGTGCCCTTAACCACAAAGCTACCCCTGCATGTTGATGAATTGCTACGAGTGTGAATTTCAGTGTAGATTCTTCATCTGCATCATCCATTATAAACCCTTATTTATCTTCTTGATAAGTGAGCTTCCTCTTGCTTTGGGGGTCTCCTATTGCCCAATAGTTCCTGAATAGAAACCATGTCTTGGACACAGACACTTGTTCTGATTGACTCCACGACTGAACCAAATGTGGTCAATGGTGAACAAGGTCATTGACCAGCAGCAGCAGCTCCCTTTGTCCCACAGCTACCACTCCAAGTATTCACCAAGCAGCCCGTTATAAACCATTCACTACAGAGAACAGCATCCATAATGGCAAGTCTTTTGAAATCCACTTGAATTCAGGACTATAATCACTAGCAATTCAGGGTATTCCAGAAGACGCTACTACCTTTGCAAATTACCATAATCAACATCAGTGAAGAACATCATGGCCAACACAATGGGCCTTTTCATTTCCCTGCTTCAGATCTGGATCCTCTTCCCCTAGACCTCTCTAGGTGAATAGATTCACGCTATTCTTAGTGTTAACAGAGTGAGGACCCACTCTCACATCTTACTCAGGACAAGCCTAAGTATCCAAGAATAGCAAAGCTAGAATCCTAAGGACACTGTAGGTCGTGCCATGAAACTATATAGAAGAAAAATATGGCCTAAAGAAGTAAAATGATTTGCCCAAGTTCATAAGCTAATGAGCAGAAAAAGAGAGACTTTACTGCAAGTCCAGTGCATTTTCCACTTAAAAGACTTTTACTTTTTTTTTTTAATCTTTTTTTAAGTTTATATATTTATTTTGAGAGAGAGAGCACGTGCATGGATGCACGTGGGGGAGGGGCAGAGAGAGAGGCAGAGAGAGGGGGAGGAGAAAGAATCCCAAACAGGATCCGCATTGTCAGCATGGACCCGGACCAGACCTGGGCTCAAATTCACGAAACGGGAAGGTCATGACCTGAGACGAAATCAAGAGTCACACTTAACCAACTGAGCCATCCAGGCACTCCTCCACCTGAAGACTTTAAACAAAAAGCCTACTATGTATCAAATACAGTACTATGTATTGTACATACAGTATTTCATATAATCCTCACAACCTTCACAAAAAAAAATAGTGTTACTCTTATAAGTAAGAAAGATTAAGTAATTTAGTTAAATTCACATGGCTAGAAAGTAGCAGCTGTAGGGCTCAGCTATCAACACCTTACTTTTAATATAATGGTTAAATTCCTTTTAAAAAACAAAACAAACAAAAAAAACCCACAACTAACCCAGAAAGGATTATACCACTAGACAGTGGCGAATTTTCATCTTCTCAATAGATTACAGAAGAAAAGGTATAAAATGAAGGCCTGGAGAATTAAAAAAAAAACTAAAGTAAAGGTGTTGAAGGATGCCTGGGTGGCTCAGTTGGTTAAGCGGCTGACTTTGGCCCAGGGGTGATCTCACGGCTCCTGAATTCAAGCCTTGCTTTGGGCTCTCTGCTGTCAGTGCAGAGCCCCCCCCCCCCCCCCCCGCCCCAAGCCCAGATCCTCTGTCCCACCCTCTCTCTGCCCCTACTCTCCTCTCAAAATAAACATTTTTTTTAAATGTAAAGTAAAAGTGTTGCATGAATATACTGGTATTTCTTTTTATTTTTTTCCCAAAAGGATTTAAGATGATTTATTAAACAAACAAAAACAACGCAAAACACATCTGATAATAAGATAAACTAAATTTAAAATTGACGAATAAAATGAGTCTAAGGGAAACTACAATGAAATTAAAAGACAAAATTATTGCAAGGAAGTCTTACGTACTTGCCAGCAGTATCTATAAACTTGAACTGGAGCTTTCAGACAGGCCACATGAAGAGGGAAATATGATTCACTGCATGGATCGGAATGTCCCTAACACAAAGAATATGCCATTTGCTCGGCAGGACGCAATTATTCCTGGTTCTGAGACCATAGAGAAATTTGTCCCTGTGGCCCTCCTCGAGAAGGCATAGCACAGAACAAGGAAGCGTCACCTCGACAGTATGCTGCCAGCCTGCAGAGTAATGCGCTGCATACGGTTATTTGATGCACCATTTGTTAGTGCCAGGTCGCAGCATTTAGTCATGGCAGTTCTTTGGGGATAGCATGCCGAATGTGAGGGTGTGAAAGTCCTGCATAAATTCAACACTAATGCTAATTCCCATAACATCTTTGCTAGGACACCCAACCCGTGTCCACTGGAGGTATTTAGTCCCCTTCCGCTCGCTCGCTCCATCTGAACACAAGGCACATCTCCTAACCTCTTCTGACGAAGAACAGATCAAAGCTGGTAGTCTCTGCACGAGACTCAGTCTCAAGTTGGCCTGAGGAGAATGAGTGAAGTGGGCAGAGCAAAGCCAGGCCAAGAGAGCCAGTTCGACAGTGGTGTGCTCACAGGTTGTGTCAGTTCATTGGTCAGATACAGACAGGCCCACCATTCCTGGGCTTTGCAGAGAGCTCCAGTTGCCGCTGGCAAACTCCTGTTAGGAGCCGTTACTCCCACTCCTTTATTCACTCAGTCATTGAGTTGACCAGTGTCTATTAGTAATTATTATGGTGACGTGCCCGGGAAGCATAGCTGGACAAGATTCACGGTGCCCCTTCCTAACAAAGCTTGTCGGTTACCCTCTACCTGAAGATGCTCTTAATTTACACCACTCAAGAAAAAAGCATTGAGCTGGGGAACGAATAACTAAAACTCTACATCCTACCTCTTTTTCTGAAAGGCTGTGGAAGGATTCACCTGGGAATCTGGAGAGCAGCCCTTCCTTGGGATTAACTAAAGACTGTGGCCTTGCGATTCATTTCAGTAGTCCATGACTTTGGTTGTCTCATCTATCAAGAATGAAACTAATATGCAACAAATACATCATAATATGCTGTGAAAGATTAAAAAGAGTAAGTTATGAAAGCTAAAAACACTATGGAAGTATTACCTCTAAAATGTGCCCATCTTGGGGGTGCCTGGGCGGCTCAGTCAGTTAAGCATTCGACTCTTAATTTCAGCTCAGGTTCTGATGTCACAGTTTGTGAGTTTGAGCCCTGTGGCTGCCTGCGTGGGATTTTCTTTCTTTCCCTCTCTCTTTCTGCCCCTCCCCCCCCACACTCTCTCAAAATAAATAAATCAACTTTAAAAAATAAAAATAATATGTATGCATGTTGATAAAATGGACCTTTAAATTACAAATTTAAATTACCTTTAAATTAGTGTCTAAACACTACACAACTGTATCAATAACATTTTATGGCTTGCACTGAAGGACTCACCAAATTACAAATACAGCCCTTCTAGAATGTTAAAAACATAGTTAGGACTGGCCTGAAATAGAAGCACCCATGTACTCTTATCTGTTGATGTGCAAACAGTATGGTTATGTAAGGAGTAAAAAATCAAAATAATAGTCATTTTACATTGTCAAAGTTCAGAGCATACTAAGAAATAACTCTGCCCCAGAGAGAGTTCTACATTCATTTACAACCCCTCTAACTGAAACTAGAATTGTCATCTTCTTTCCCTAACTTGCAAGTTATACCAAAGGCATGTAGTCAACTGGAAA
Source organism: Neofelis nebulosa (assembly GCF_028018385.1). Lineage (NCBI taxonomy): Eukaryota > Metazoa > Chordata > Mammalia > Carnivora > Felidae > Neofelis > Neofelis nebulosa. Next base: position 86,519,505 of record NC_080783.1, read on the forward strand.
ACAAAGAGCGCATCTCCTGACTGTACAGATTAAACCAATTTTAAGCATTTTAACATAAAAGCATATATCACAAGATGCACTGCACAGTATTATTCATACAAGGTCAAATTCTTACCTTTTCCTCATTCGGGTTGGCTACCACATATTGGGTACTTAAGGATTGGATCCATTGCTTTCCAAGTTGCCTGTCTGTTTACCAGAAAATATTTCACTGAAAGTAAAGGGATCCCTTTCTTGAATGGTGGCAAGTGTGGAGAGTGCACCACGAAGGCCTTGGGCACACTGTGAGAGTGCCTTGCGCTGCCTGCCCACCTCCAAATGCTGCACTCTGCCCCTCTATTGCATGTGAACCTTTCTACCTAATCCTATTATCACCAAGTTCTGCTTCTGCTTTTGTCTCTTAGCTAAAGAAGATGAGTAAGTCTTCAGAGGAAATGGTCTACTGTGGACAGGTGTTTGAGAAACCTCCCTGGAAGGTGAAGAACTGCAGCATCTAGCTGTGCTAGGACTCCTGCAGCAGCACCTACAACATGTACTGGAAGTCCTGGAACCTCCCCACTGCAGGTGTTGTCACCCAGTGCTACTGAGACATGGGCACCCAGCACAAGTGCCTGGGCACATTCAATCCAGATCATGAAGGTGTAGGAGATTGCAGCCAGCAAGTGCCGCTGAGTGGCAGTCAAGCAGTTGCATGACTTCAAGATCAAATTCCCACTGCCTCACCAGGTCCTACATCAGCAGCACAAGCCATGCTTAACCACCAAGAGGCCCAAAACTTTCTTGCAGATGCAGAGCCTCCCTGTCCCCAAGTTTGCCCAAATAAACTCCTTGGAAAAATCAGGATGCTAAGAAAGAAAAAGGGAAGAAAAGAAGGAAAGAAAGAAAGAAAGAAAGAAAGAAAGAAAGAAAGAAAGAAAGAAAGAAAGAAAGAAAGAAAGAAAGAAAAGGGAAAGAAAGAAAGGAAAGGGAAAGAAAGAAAGAAAGAAAGAAACGAAGGAAGAAAGAAAGAAAAGGACTCATAAAGAGAACTCAGGTTCAAGATGGCAACCTAGGAAGATCCTGAAGTCATCTTCTCCCATAGACATAACAAATCTACAGCTACATATTGAATAATTTTCTCTGAAGAAGTTCTGAAAACTCGAACAATGCCTCCACAACAAAAGATAAAAGAGCCACATCAAGATAGGTAGAAGAGGCAGAGATGTGCTCCTGCTAAAATCCCACCTCAGACCCAGCAACCCACAATCAGCAGGGACCTCAACAACATGAAACTTTTCCTTGAGGACCAAGAGATTCATGTCTCCACATCAGGCATCCCAACTCTTGGGTCCTGCATCAGAAAGATGAGCCCCCCAAATCTAAAACCAATGGGGATTATGCCCAAGAGAACCATTGGAAACAGAGAACCTGCCCTTAAAGGACTCACACCTGCAAACTCTCTCACCCCAGGACCTAGCACAAGAGCAGCCGTTAGAAAAGCACCTATATCACATATGAAGGAGATCTACTTACCAATCTTAAAGCAAGTGCTGGAGAGCTGGAAAACCAATGGAACTGTCTCTGGGGATGGAAGTTCTGGCAGGCACCACTCTTGGATCTCATTCTACCTTGTTAATGTCAGCACTGGCAGGTGCCACTTTGGCAATCTCCCTCTAACCTGCTGGTACGCATGAGCACACCCTCCCCCCGCACACACCACAGCCATACCACAGGCAGCCAGCCAGCCAGGCACCCCACATACCCAATGCTACAGCCCTGGCCCAGCCATAACCATCAGCAGCCATGTGCAACTTACACAGGGAATGCCGCTTGAGCTCTGGCTCTGGTGGCCAGAGGGGATTGCATTTCTGGGCCCAGTGGCTCACCTTCTACACAAGGCCACTCCTTCAAGATTGGGAGAGGTAACTGTTCCACCTTATAGAAACAAGCACAGAGAATCAGTCAAAGTGAAGAGACAGAGGAATGCATTCCAAAAGAAAGATCAAGACAAAGCCTCAGAAAAAGACCTTAGTGAAGTGAAGATAAGTAATCTACCTGATAAAGTTCAAGTAATGGTCATAAAGATGCTCGCCAAACTTGGGAGAAGAACAGATGAACACAGAACTTCAACAAGTAGATATAAAATATTAAAAAGTACCAAACAGAAGTCACAGAGCTGAAGAACATAATAATTGAACTAAAAAATATACTACAGGTTCAAAAGTAGACTGAATAAAGCAGAATTAATCAGCAAGCTGGAAGACAAAACATAATACTAAAGAAAGCCATCAAACCACAATGGAAAAGAGAAAGAGAAGAGAAAAGGAATGGAGAGGAACTACAAAAATGGCCCGAGCACAATTAACAAAACGGCAACAAGTTATACCTATCAATAATTACTTTAAATGTAAACAGATTAAATTCTCCAATCAAAAGACATGCACTGTGGCTAAATGGATAAAAAACAAGATGCCTCTCTATGTTGCCTACAAGGGACTCACTTCAGAAGTATACACACAGAATGAAAGTGAAGGGATGGAAAAAGATAGGCAAACAAATTGAAATTTTTAAAAAGCTGATGTAGCTACATTTATATCAAATGAAAAGGTTTTAAAAACAAAAACTAAAATAAAATATAAAGAAAGACATTGCATAATGATAAAGGAGTCAATCCAGCAAGAATGCTTAACATTTATAAATATACACATACCCAACATAGAGGCAATAAAATATATAAAGCAAAGATTAATGGACCTAAAGGGAGAAATTGACAGCAACACAATAAGAGTGGGGGAGTTTAACACCCCACTTATATCAATTGGATAGATCACCCAGACAGAAAATCAATAAGAAAACATCAGCCTTAAATGACACATTAGACTAGATGGACTTTATTAATAGACATACACAGAACATTCTATCTGAAAACAGAAGAATACAAATCTCTCTGAAGAGCAGATGGAACATTCTCCAGTATAGATCACATTAGGCCACAAAACAAATCTCAAGAAGAATGAAGTCATATCAAGTATATTTTCCAACCACAATGGTATAAAACTAGAAAAACTGGAAAAGCTACAAAAATGTGAAAACGAAACAGCATGCTACTGAACAACCAACAGGTCATCAAAGAAATCAAAGAGAAATCAAAAAATATCTAGAGACAAATGAAAGCAGAAATATGGCATACCAAAACCTAAGGATGTAACAAAGGAGGATATAAAAGGGAAGTTCATACCAGTACAAGCCTAAGTCAAGAAATAAGAAAAATCTCAAATAAACAATGTAACTTTACAACCAAAGGAACTATAAAAAGAACAAACAAAACTCACAGTTAGTAGAAGGAAAATAATAAAAATCAGAGCAGAAATAAATGAAATAGAGACTAAAAAAACAAATAGAAAAGGTCAACAAAACTAAGAGCTGTTTCTTTGAAAAGATAGACAAAATTAACAAACGTTTAGCTAGACTCACCAAGAAAATGAGAAGGCTCAATTAAATAAAATCAGAAATAAGACAAGTGAAACAACAAATGGTACCACAGACACACAAAGGATTATGAGTCTATGATAAACAATTCTATGCCCACAAACTGGACAACCTAGAAGACATGAGTAAATACCTGGAAATATACAATCTTCCAAGACTGACTCATGAAAAAATAGATTCTGAATAGATCAAATAAAGAGATTGAATGAGTAATCAGAAACCTCCCAACATACAAAAGTCCAGGATCAGATGGCTTTCTGGTGAATTCTACCAAACACTCAAGAAGATTTAATACTTATCTTTTTCAAACTTCTCCACAAAATTGAAGAGGAGAGAATGCCTTCCAAACACTTTCTCTGAAGCCAGCATTATACTGACACCAAAACCAGACAAAGACATCATACAAAAAAAGAAAATTATAGGCCAAGATCCTTGTACTGGGATATTAAAAATATATACAAAAATCTTCAACAAAATGTTAGCAAATGGAATCCAAGAACACATTAAAAAGATCATACACCATGGGGCGCCTGGATGCTCAGTTGGTTAAGCGTCCAACTTCATCTCAGGTCATGATCTCAAGATTCATGAGTGCAAGCTCCACATCGGGCTCTGTGCTGACAGCTCGGAGCCTGGAGCCTGCTTCAGATTCTGTGTCTCCCTCTCTCTCTGCCCCTCCCCTGCTCATGCTCTGTCTCTCTCAAAAATAAACATTAAAAAAAATTTTTTTAAAGATCATACACCATGATCAAAGTGGGATTTATTCTAATGATGCAAGGATGGTTCAACATCTGGAGATCAGAAATAAAATAGCAATGCCCAGTATCTTCACTTAAAAAAAAAAAAAAAAAAGATTTTATTTGTAAGTAATCTTGATACCTAACATGGGGCTTGAACTCTCAACCCCTCAAGAGTCACACGCTCTACTGACTGAGCCAGCCAGGCATCCCATCCTCACTTTTACTCCACATAGTATTGGAAGTCCTACCACAGCAATTAGGCAGAAAGAAAGAAAGAAAGAAAGAAAGAAAGAAAGAAAGAAAGAAAGAAAGAAAGAAAGAAAGAAAGAAAGAAAGAAAGAAATTAATTCATCCAAACTGGAAAGGAGAAGTATTTGTTACTTGTTGTGGATGACATGGTACTATATTTAGATAACCCTAAAGACTCCACTAAAAATGGTTAGAGCTAATAAATGAATTTGGTAAGGCTGCAGGATACAAAATTAATATACAAAAATGTGTTACACTTCCATACACTAATATTGAACTATAACCAACAGAAATCAAGAATACAATTCCATATACAACTGCATCAAAAGGAACAAAATACCTAGGAATAAATTTAACCAAGGAGGTGAAAGACCTGTACCCTGAGGTACAACTATAAGACATTGGTGAAAGAAATTGAAGAAGACATAAATAAGTGGAAGGATATTCCATGATCATGGATTGGAAGAATTAATATTGTAAAATTATCCATACTACCTGAAGCAATACAGATTCAATGCAATCTCTATCAAATTCTAATGGCATTATTCACAGAACTTAAACAAATAATTACAAAATTTATATGGAACCTCAAAAGACTCCGAAGAACCAAGACAATCTTGAGAAGAACAAATCCAGAAGTATCAGGCTTTGTGATTTCAAACTATAATATAAAGCCACAGTAATTGAAATAATATGTATTGGCATAAAAATAGACACATAGATCTCTGGAATATAATAGAGAGCCCAGAAATAAACTCATGCATATGCATGTATGGTCAATTAATTTATGACAAAGGGGTCAGGAATGTACAACGAATAAAGAATGGTCTCTTCAACAAATGGTGCTAAAAAAAAAAAAAAATGGTATGCCACTACCTGTGCAAGAATGAAACTGGACCACTGCCTTGCACCATTTATGAAAATAAACACAAAATGGATTAAAGACGTTAATGTTAGACCTGAAAACATAAAATTCCTAGAAGAAAACATAGGCAGTAACCTCCTTGATATTGGTTGTGGTGATAGTTTTTTGACTCTGACTCCAAAGGCAAGGGAAACAAAAGCAAAAATAAATGGGATCACATCAAACTAAAAAGCTTCTGCATAGCTCTTTCTGCCATCTTGGAGCCTGTAGAGGCCTGTGGGAAAAGTAGCCTCCATAGACTCCAAGATTCTCCTGATACTCTTTTTGACAGGACTCCTAAAATGACAAATATGTCTGGAAGGCTGTCGTCCAAGGCCATATTTGCTGGCTATAAGTGGGTTCTCTAGAACCAGAGGGAGAACACAGCCCTTCTCAAAATTGAAGGTGTTTATGCTTGAGATGAAACTGAATTCCACCTAGGCCAAGAAATGTGCTTATGTGTAGAAAGCAAAGAACAACACAGTGACTCCCGGTGGCAAACTGAACAAAACCAGAGTAATCTGCGGAAAAGTAACTCATGCTCACGGAAACAGTGGCATGATTTGCCAAATTCCAAAGCAACCTTCCTGCTAAAACCATTGGCCACAGAATCCATGTGATGCTGTACCCCTCAAGGATTTAAACTTACTGAAAAGTAAATAAAGGTATAGATTTGTTCTCTTGTAAAAAAAAAAAAAAGAAAAAAGAAAAAAGAAAAGAAAAGAAAAGAAAAAAAAAAGAAAAGAAAAAAAAGAAAAAGAAAAACAAAGAAAAGGCTTCTGCATAGCTAAGGAAACCACAAACAAAGTGGAAGGCAACCTACTAAACTGGAGAAGATATTTGCCAATCTGATAAGGGGTTGATATCCAGAATATGCAAAGAACTACAACTCAACAACAACAACAACAAATCTGATTAAAAAATGGGCAGATGATATAACAGACATTTTTCTAGTGAAGATATACAGATGACTAAGAAGCACATAATTAGATGTTCAATATCACTAATCATCAGGGAAATGCAAATCAAAAGCACAATGAGATATCATTTTATACCCATCAGAATGGCAAGTATCAAAAAGACAGAAATAACAAGTGTTGTTGAGGATGCAGAGAAAAGGGAATCCATGTGCACTATTGGTGGGAATGTAAGCTGGTATGGCCACCATGGAAAACAATATAGAGGTTCCTTATAAAATTAAAAATAGAGTTACCATATGATTCACCAATTCCATTACTGGGTATCTATCTGAAGAAAACAAAGACACTAATTTGGAAAGATATATTCATCCTATGTTCACTGCAATATTATTTGCAATAGACAAGATATGGAAATCACCTAAAAGTCCATTGACGGATAAATGGATAAAGAAGACAGAGTAAAAATTTACAATGGAATACTAATTAGCTGTAAATAGGAATGAAATCTCGCCACTTGCAACAACATAGTAGATCTTGAAGGCATTTAATAAGTGAAATAAGTCAAACAGAGAAAGACAAATACTCATTTACATGGAATCTAACAAACAAAACAAAACCAAATCCAGACTCATAGGCCCAGAGAACAGAGTGGTGGTTGCCTGAGAGCAGATAGATGGGGGAACGGGTAATGGGGATCAAGAGGTATAAACTTCTAGTTATAAAATAAGTAAGTCATGGGGAGGTAACGTACAGAAGCGGGAGTACATTCGGTAGCGTTAACTTGTATGGTGACAGATGTGACTAGATATTGCAGTGATCAGTTCACAGTGTATACAAAAGTTGAATCATTGTGTTGTATACATAAAACTAATATGATATTGCATGTCAATTACACTTCAATAAAAAAGAAAAGACTTTATAAAGAAATAATACTTTATAAAGAAAGCTAGGCATCTATGTAATATTCTTGTAGCGCCTTTTAAAATACACCTAACCTCTTACTTTTTCCCACCTAGTCTCTCAGATTTGAGGCCCTTTAAATGCCCTGCAGACCCTATGCACCTGATCAATGATATCAAGCAGATTAAAATGTACCCATATCCCATATTAAATAGAATCATTTCGCTGTAAAATTTTTGAAAGGATTTTTACAATTTTGTTTTTGAAATTTTAGGCCTTGGGTAACATGCCTAACTTATAACCAGCTACAATTTCTAAGTGATCAGCAAGCACGTAGAGGAATGTTTGCGATTTATCTTAAAAACTGTTTTCAAATGCAGTGACATTTTTATGATACTCTTTTTGAAAATGAATGAAGCTGACACAATATTGCATTTTGCTTAGTTATTAACCTGGCCTCCGTACTTCTAATATGCAACCAGTATTTTGTGATCAGGCCTTAAATATTTCCCCAGGCCTGTAAAACTTGGAAACTCTGGAGTGCCTTCAGTTTATTATGAATTAGGCCCACCCACAACAGCCCCCGATGTCATCTCCACCAGAGATCTAGTATAGGAGTCCTCGTGGACTGAACCACCAAACACCCAGCCCAAGGGTTGGTCACTGTGTGGTACTGTCTGGTCTTCTCTGCTGATAGTCTGGCACTGGCCAGCCAGTCTTCTAGCAAGCAGTCCACACCCAGATGGGATACCTTCTTTGAGCTTTCAGAACTCCTCGAAGTCTGGTGGCTACACTTAGCTCCTTATTTGAAGCTTTTCTTTTTTCACATCTTTCAAATAAAATCTTTTGTTGAGGTTCAGCTTGACATTAGAAGCTTGATATAATATATAACTGACCACATTCCCCTTCACCCACAAAAAAAAAAAAAAGAAAATTACTCTGGAAAAAGCCTTCAGAAATAAATGGACAAAACATATACCCCCTAACATCTCATATTCAGTCTTGGGCTTCTTGAAGGCAACATTACAGCTAATAGCCCAGCCTCCCCACCTCTACTGAACTGTTCTGGGGCCAGAAGTCTCCCAGCCCACCACTCCCAACCAATAGCCCCACATCCTTTACACTGTGCTACTTTTTAAAATGTTTATTTATTTTAGAGAGAGAGAGAGAAAGAGGAAGAGTGTAAGCGGGGGAAGGGGCAGAGGGAGACATGACTAGGGGCTCGAACTCATGAACCAAACATTGAGATCATGACTTGAGCTGAAATCAGACACTTCACTGATTGAGCCACCCAGACACCCCCAGTATACTGTGCTACTCTAAAGGGAAAATTGGAAACTGTGTAGGTAAACATGGTGTATTGTTCAAATTTAAAATTCTGGGGAGATTTTTCAATATTTACAATTCTGATTTCTTTGTAGAGGTTCCTAAAATAATGACACTATTAAACCTTAAAATTAATACCTTACATTGGACACAAATGCTCTGCCTTTTATGAGCATCTTCCCTAATCCATTCTTTCTCTTTATTCATTTAATATCGGTTGAGCCCCTCTTCTGTGCCAGATACCATGCTGAGCCCTGGTGAGTACAGCAGACGGAGTCCCTGGGAATAAAGAAGGCAGCAATTGCAACCCATCGTATCGTGGTGTCTTCTGTAAGTGCTTCGCATGGCTAATTTAAACCTGTTTTACTAAAATTCAACCCCATTTCTCCTTGTTCAGCCCATGGAGTAGGTAAACAACAGCCAATCACTATCCTTTCCAACATAGGTTTCCTGATACTTGAAACACTCAAATTTCTTTTTTCTTGCTCAAAATAAACATATTTTTCTACAAAGAAGATTAGATTTGATGTGTGCAACAAGCCAATGTAACTCCTTTGCCGTGTCATCACATTGTCATTGATATGAAAATATAGAATATAACTTTTCAGTCACATTGAAAGGATAAAGGAAAATAGAGTCCCAAGCGATCAACCAGTTTCTTAGGCATTAATCTACACACTAATCCTGATAATACCATTCTAAAAAAAACTGCACTAAAATGAAACAAAAATTTTGCCTCATTGCACAAGCTGAGAAAAAATAACTAATAGGTCTCTATCCCATATGACTCATATCTGCGTACGCTGCCCCCAAAGAAATCAAGACACACTGTCACTGAACAACATTATTATCCCTTAAGAAGGACTGTAAAATGTGTACATCACTCATTCGTTGACATTGAACTTGTGCCAAAACTATTAAGAGCACATATTAATACATATCCCAAATGTGTAGGAATGACTACAGAATAAAACACAAAATGAAATCGGTACTCACTATTAATTTGTCTTTTATAAATGATTAAGTAAAGCATACGAAGGAAATAAAAGGGCAATAAATACCCTTTTATCACAAACCGGGGGATTTCTCTTACTCTGGGCTTGCATACAACCAGTTTAGAAATATGCATAATTGCCTATGGTCAACATCATATCACTGCCAGATCACACATTAAACAGATAACCACTATTATTATAAAAGCGACTTCCTTGACCTCATATTTTGGTCTGGCTAGAAATTCCTGTATTTTCCCAGATCAGCTGTTACACAGTGCCAATCTCATGTCGTGCGTGTCACTTTGCCCCAGTATAAGTGACCGGCGCCTTATAGAGCTCACTCGAAGACACACTTATATGCATAGGAATAGCAGAAGTTCGAGAAATATGATCATAGTTCTTGCAGTGCTTTTTAAAATCTCGTCTATGTGTGTTTTTCTATTATAGCTAAGGTACAGTGTGTGTTATTTGGCAGCTGAATTTGACATGAAAATATAAAAGGTTTGGGCAACCACATATTTGGAAATAGAAATCTTTCCTGAAAACATGGCTTTGGTTTTTAAACACAGCTAAATTTCTGGAAACTTCAATTTGTTAAAGACAGCCAAGACTTCAATCATATTTAACATATTCCTGGGGTTTACATATAGTGTTTCAAAGTAATAAACAACATCTTGTTTGGAGTAGCATGAAGAAAATGAGGCAAGCACTTCTTTAGAGTAAAAGCTCCACTTTTAAAAATAGTTTGGAGACTCATTCTTATGTTGGTAAAATCACAAAACACTATTCAGCAAACAAAACATGATGAGCTCAATTCAAGTTGGTAAACATTTTTAGCTGGCTTCATTTGTAGTAAGAATTTTAATGTAACCATAACTTCAAGAATACATCCCTTATAATAGAAACTTGAGGGGCAAAACTTTTTTTTAATTGTTAATGAGAACGACGGTGTCAAGTTGGCATTTGAAAATCGGAAGAGATGTGATGACAGCAGTGAATTCATTGTTTGAACAAGTTTAAAAATCACATTACAGTGCACTAAAATGCACCCACATTTACTCACGAGCAGGCTCACTGCAGTGACCAACAAGCCCCAGGTCTGATTCAATAGGAGAAAATAGACTCCTTCTTTAAGGTAGCATCTATATGGCCACCTTCCCTCCGGCACATAAAACTAACAGTAAAGTTGTAAATCTTTCACATGCTTTTGTCTCATTGGTCTAAACATAACAGTGATGTCTAAAAAATCTTAAATCACTTAGTAAGAATAACAAGCCCTTTTCAATAAGCAAAACATGAGGAATCAAAATAGTACCATTCAAAGAAAGGAAGGAGCTTCCTCTATACTCTTTATAACAAGTCAGGTCAGAATTCACTTAACCACACTTTTTCCCTAAACAGATTCAGTGAACATAAAATCTGTTGTAAGCACAATTATAGATTCACATCTAGATAATTGAGGGCAAACCAACTAATAAGCATTGGAACATCTTGCTCTGCGGTCAACATTCCCTAATTTTGCCTACATGTTATTCCGAACTTGTTTTTTATAATCAATATTTTATTTCTGGGGGTTAGCAGGCAAAACATGGGAATTTGTCTGAAGGTTTAAAAGTTGGTTGAGATACTACCTCACACCCATCAGGATAGACGCACTGCAAAACAGAAAGTAACAAGCGTTGGTGAGGACGTGGAGACATTGGAGCCCTCATGCCCTGTGGGTGGGGATATTAAATGGTGTGGCCACTACACGAAACAGTGTGTCAGTTCCTCAGAATGTTAAAAACAGATTTACCACAGAATCCAGCAATTCTACTTTGGGGTATATACCCAAAAAAACTGGAAGGAGAGTCTCGAAGAGATATTGGTACACCCATGATACAGCAGCATTATTTCATAATGGCCAAACAGTGGGCGCAACCCAAGGATCAGTTAATGAGAGCGTGTAAGCAAATGTACAATGGAATATTGTTCAACCTTAAAAAGGAATGAAATTTTGACAGATGCTACAACATGGATGAACCTAGAGGACGTTCTGCTACGTGAAATAGGCCGCTTACAAGACGACAAATACTCTTATGTGAAGTGCCTTGATTAGTCAAATTCATAAAGACAGAAAGTAGAATGGTAGTTCCCAGGGCTGGGGGTGGGGGAGAATAGGAAGTTGTAGTTTAATGGGTACAGAGTTTCAGTTTTGCAAGAAGAAAAGAGATCCACAGATCACTTGCACAACAACATGAATATACTTAATGCTCCTGAACTGTATACTTAAAACTGGTTAAGATGGTAAATTTTACGTGATGTGTATTTTGTCACAAGTAAATGTTTTTAAACATTGAAATAAATTAGATAGATAGACAGACAGACAAAGTCTGTAGCCTGAAGATCAGGGCCAAGCCTGTTACATCATTTTATCATTGAATCTTGACAGCAACACAGGCCATGAGTGATATTATGTCCATGTTACAGGTGGGACAGCTAAGGCCCAAACCTCGAACCTCAGAAAAGAACACATTTCTAGCAAGTGGAGGGTTTGTGAGATAAATGAGTCCACACCTACACTGTGTTCAGTAGCACACTCTGCCTCTCAACGCTGACATTGATACCTTACTGCAAATCCCTGTCGTTTACTCTCAGGGTCCCAAACTGCAGGCATTGTCATTATTCAATCATCCACGTGTGAGTTGGTCTTCATCTGACATCCATTTATTCAGCACTAAATAGGCACTGGGATAGAAAGACAGGATACCTGGCTTGCATGGTTTAGCATCCAGCAAATAAAAACAGATATGAAAGCAAAAGCCCTGCATGTAAGCAGCAATAAAGCAGATGTATAGCCTTTAGTTGGAGCCCACAGGAGGAAGGGAGAATGCCCTGATGAACGAAAGAACGAAGGCAAGTTCTGCCTTCTAGGCACTTTTATCTAAGACCAACTCCGATGGCTTCAAAGGGGCCGAAGATGTGCTCCTGTGACTTCTGCGGTGATGACTGCCTCTCTGTTAGCCTTTTCATCCTTGCTTCCCTCACTCGTTCAAGATGAAAATACACCCGTTTTTTAGTAGAGGAGGGAAGCCCTAAAAAGTCTATGTTAAATGTCTCTTGGTAAAAGACGTTTCTGATCTAAAAGAGGAAAGGATTTGTAAAAATCTCCAACCATCCACTTAGAGAAAAAATACTATGAAATATTAAGTGTTTGGCCAAACTTCTCTTCCTACAGTCTAACGATGGACAAATATCAGGAGGAAAAAAAAGGAAAAATCAATATTTTAAAGCTATTTGTCTCACTGATACACAGCTTAGACTCTGACTCTCAAAGCCCTTACCAAAAAAAAAAAAGAAAAGAAAAAGAAAAGATACTTTGCAGTCGTTTTCCAGAGGAATAAAGTTTTATATGTTCCCTATGCAAGCAAGAAGTGATAAGATACAGTAATTTTGGTAATAAACCTTAAGACTTTAAAATTTAAAAGGAAATGTCTATAGAGTCATGTCTAGATACGCCTAGCAGAACTTTGAAAGTACACTAAAGAGTGTAAGGTTGTTGTGCAACCTTAGAGGGATGGGGAAGTCTTTTGCTTCTAATTTTATATGATTTTTATGAATGTATGATATACTTTTTGGCATTTTTCAAATAAAAAAGGAAAAGCAGACAAGATTAATAAATGCTTTCATATACGCATATTACAGGATTAAAGAAGGAAGTCCATTGTCAATGACTATGTTGATTTACATAACAGACACCTTTATCCTTCATTAACAGGAAGTACTATAGCACAGTGGTTAGAAGTGGGGGTTTTTAAGTCAGACAGACTTTGGTTTGAATTTAAGCCTCATTCGTACTGGTTGTGAGCCGGAAAAACATGATTTACCCACTCAAAACTTATGTTCCCATCTATAAAATGGGGATAATAATACAAATCTCTCGGATTTATTGTTAAGATTTTAGACGTTAATATATGTGGAACATACTGATCCCTCAGTTAAATATAATTATCAGAAGATTACAGGGAACAGAAGAGACCAGGTGATTCTACAATGTTAGCATTAAATTAGCTGAATATAGACATAAAGGAAGAGGAAAGACAAACTGATAATAGACTGTAAGGAAAGCTTGAATTTGATAATAAGGCAGCTTAATTACTCAGATATTGATTAGGATAATAATGAAGCTAAATTTGTATCCTGTTTCTAAAGATACCATGTACTTGTTTGCTCTTCTAGTTTCCTAAGTAGTCAACAATCTCAAGAGACTGTTCTTGAGACTTAACCATGCATGATTAAAAATAATAGATGATATTGAAAGCATCTGGTTCAGCAAATGCTCCCAGGACTGAAAAGTCAAGGTACTAATGCTGCTTTTTAAGATAATGCAAACTGCCAAAAGGAATGCTGATTGAATTTCTAAAAGGTAAACTGCTTAACACAGAGGAATGAGAAGTTATTTTTTAAAGAGTTAAAGGAGATTCATTTGAAATTTATCACAGTTAAGTACTAAACCAAGACAAGAAAAAAAAAATGTGATACAAATAAAAGTGGTTAAGCAGAGATTTTAAAAGCAAGCTGTTTGGACAGTTAGTAGAAATCTTTATATGTTTACATAATAAAATCACATAAAATAAACAGAAATAACAAGGTTAGGTTAAAAGGAAAATGGCAGGCAATGAACTTGAAATCTACAAAATGTTTCAAATAATCCTAAACATCTTTATACAAATGTTAAACTGAGCCTCCTCATTAAAGAATATTTTTTTTTAAGTCAGGGTTCGATGAGGGTCAGGGATTTAACAATGGAGAGGCATAGATTTATCTTGCTGTCTCAGCAAATATTGTCATAATACAATTTTGCTTTCCAACTTTGTAAAAAGAGCATTTGAGCAGTGTACACATACCAGAAGAAATTATTGTGGGCAGAAAAGTAAAGTTGGCACACTGGCCTTTTATTCCTCTCCTACTGTTACAGAGATTTAATCGTATCTGGGACACATATGCAAAGCCAGCCAAAGATATTAACAGGGTGGAAGCCATCTTTGCAGTGAAACATGGGAGCTCTTGCCTCTTTAAGAAATCTGTCCCGGGGTGCCTGGGTGGCTCAGTCGGTTGAGCAACTGACTTCAGCTCAGGTCGTGATCTCGAGGTTCATGAGTTCAAGCCCCACGTCGGGCTCTGGTGATGACAGGTCAGAGCCTGAAGCCTGCTTTAGATTCCTTTCTCACCACCCCACCCCTGCTTGTGCTCTGTCTCTGTCTTTCAAAAATGAATAAACATAAAAAAAAAAAAAAAGAAAAGAAATCTGGCCCTGCCAGGGCACCTGGGTGGCTCAGTTGGTTAAGTGTCCAACACTTGATTTCGGCTCAGGTCATGATCTCACGGTTGTGAGATGGAGCCCCGCCTAGGGCTCTCAATTGGGCTCCCCATTGAGCTTGGAGCCTGCTTGGGATTCTCTCTCTCTCTCTCTCTCTCTCTCTCTCTCTCTCTGCCCCTCCCCTGTTCATGCTCTCTTTCTCAAAATAAATAAACTTTAAAAAAAAAAAAGGTATCTGTCCCCACCAACCACCCGCAGAACAACTTTGTCTTAGAGATAAATGAAGTCAAGGCACAATTTCCAAAGTGCCCCTTAAGCTACCTGGATGGAGACAGAACATTCTGGGATGTGAGGATCCAGGCAGATCCTCTCCTGCTGATTTTCCCCAGCTTGCCCATTAACACAGATTAGTTTACTGTTCACATTGTCCCCTAGACACGAGGCAGAGAGAGCAAGTGGACTAAAACTGAAACAAGCCTTTGACGAGTACGGGAAGTGGGCTAGGGGTAGGGCACAGTGGAGCAGCAGCATCAGGCATCAGGCCAGAGCAACAGGCTCTGATGGACATACAGCGCCCGTATTTTCCAAACCGAAACTCATGACACATGGCTTGACAAGTATGATTGTACTTATGGGAACAACAGGACAGAATATTTACAACCCAGGGCTGCCCTGGAAAATCTAGGGTATATAAACACCACATCCATAAAGGCATTGAAAGTGGGAAGGCTAACATAACCTACTTTGAATTCTGCAAGTGCTGGCCAGCACATGTGAAAGGAAGCTGAAGTCACCCTCGTCTCTATTTATTTCTATCATAAATGCATTACATATTTTTGACACATTTAGGATCTCTATTCCAAAGACTTGCCATAAGAATAGCAGGTGATATCTGAATGAAATAGATTTTTACAGTTGAGTAGAAAAGCATGCATCATATCAGATTAGATTGTTTGCCAAACTTGCCTGCTCAGCCCTTACAGGGGAACTAAACTCACCCAGAGACTTCAGTGTATCAGAAGAGAGGAAATATTCTCAGAAAGCCCGTGCATGCTTGCACACAGCTTTCAGACTAGGTTCCATGAGTTTCCAGAAAGAAAATTCATCAATTCAAATTTGTGCCACTTTTTTTCTTGCCTTACATCCATTTAATTACTTGCATGTGAGAGTCATTGTTTCTTATACGACACCCCCCCAAAAAATACTTTAGTGAAAGCTTCTTGTAGAAAGAAAAACAAAGGTCAGTAACCTAATATCCCCAAGCAACCCTACAACAACAAACCAGGGAGGGAAAAAAGTGAAGAAATGCTCAGAACAGGGAAAAGATCTTCGTCTGTTTATTCTTTTGACAGTGAATAAAAGTTACGATTTTCCTAATAACTATAAATTGCTCATGTGTCCAACTTTTAGAGAATATATAAGAAGGCCCCATAAAAGATTAGAAGAGTTATTCTGTGTGAGTTAAGAAACTTTTTTAAGGACTAGAAATGCATCAATACAATCCATTTTGTCATGACACACAGAAACTGGAAGTAGGAAAATGCCTGAGGGATTACCTAACAAAAGGAAAGCTCCTCCCTGTCACATGAGGAAACTGAGGCACAGCAGCATGTCCAAGGTTAGCTAGTTGTAACTGAATCAAGGCCGAACCCCATCTCCTGCAGAGCTTATGGATGAGTTTATTCATCTGTAAAATGAGGGTGCCGAACTCCGAGGTCAATGCCAACCATAACATCCTGCAATGCTGTATTGATTGATTGCTTTGTAATCTACTTATTTGTATTTTGGCTCTTAAATAAAGGTAAGGCTGCCAGGTTTGACATATTTCTAGCCCTTAGAAAGCTGACCTGACAGTAAAGTCCTTCCAAAACATTTATAGAGACAATGTTCAGAACAATTTGCAGAATTTAATAAGGTGACACATTTTGAAGCATGGCGCAGTCGGTTACAGGCAGCCAGCCTGAATGGATGCATGTGAGGGAGGTATTATTTTTTTTTAATTTTCAAGATGTCACTGACAAGGGAGACATATGCCAAATGGTAACCTAGGTCTCTGTTTAAAAAAAAAATCCTTGACAAAGGCATGAAGAGCAATGAAGAGCATGGTACAAGAAGAATGAGTGAAACATCAAAATAGGATACCGGGAATGAGAAAACATATTGATCAAAATTACGTAAAGTCATCTGAGGCCTCTTCTTTTCCACTTACACCTGGCCCCAAAATACTGCCATGCAGAGGTTTCCCGACATTTAACAGCTTAGTAGTGATCTAGGATAATCCTCTTAAATCAGAGACTACAAATTAGCATAAAATCAGAGTATAGTTTTAAAATCTTCTATGCTAGTTATAATATTCCTTATTTATCTTTACCATAGACTCTTACCAGTATTTCGTAGATCTCCAGGTAGGATTTACACAGTAAAAGAAAAAATGGCTATGTGGAATAAATATTGAATGAATGCTCAAATTGTTAAAAGCAAGAGTAGCCAAATTACTACTATAATCTAAAAAAAAAAAATGGTTTGATCAGATGTAGTATATTTTACATGTATTATATAGGTAAGATGCTTTAAAACATAATAGGGAATAAGCCAATAAGCAGAACATTCTTTTCTAGGATCATGGAGTACTTTTTTCATAATACGTAGATTTAGTGGAATATCTACACCACCAAAATCATGACTGGAAGCAAATAAGAAAACAAAAGTACTTGGAAAAATTATCTGGAAAAATTATTGAGCAGTCTGGTTGCCTGATTTCCTGACTTATCTCACAACTCTCAGGTTTCTAGGTGAAACTTCCAGATCTTAAATGCATTTTCCTACATTGACAGAAGTACCCACACTTTGCAATGAAGCCAACCCAGTTTTGAGCTCATGGTTTACTTGCTGTTTGTTCTTGGGCAGTTACTTAACTTCTCAGTGACTGTTTCATTCTCTCAAATAATAATAACATCTGAATCACTAGATTCTTAAAGTGATTAGATTTGATGGTATCCAAAATTTAGCTGTCATGGTGTATGGCACCAGGAGGCATCCAATACGAGGAGGTAGTCCCAGTAACAAGAATAAGAGTAGTAATGGTCCTTCTCATGTCTTTTTTTTTTTTCTCTTGTGGCACATTGTCCTGAAATTAACACAGGTCCTGGATTCAGAGAGGGTTGGGTCTGAAGTCAAGCTCTGCTCAGGTGGGTGACAAGAGATTGTCTCTGGTCTGTTTCTTCTTCTGCGAAATTAACACCTTGTTCTTACTATTCTTGTGAAAATTGAATAAGATAAGACATGTTGGCGCTACAACAGTGTCTGGCACAATGGAAGGGATTACACAGAAATGGTGATTCCCAGCACTCCTTGTCCTCACAAGTCACCCCATGCCTTTATTCACTCCAGCACAAGCATGTTCTGAGCCCAGGAAAAATACAAAAGGAACAAGACTGTCCATTCTGGTTTCAAGAAATGGATAAAGAGGCAGAGAAAGAAAGAGAGAGAGAGAGATTATAGGATATGATGACAAATAACTTACGGGAGTTATAAACCAATCTTGAGAACACAAAAGTATAAAGCTTTCTTGAAAAGTCTCTAAAAGATCTTAAATATTAGGCCACTTAACACCCACTAGAATGGCTACAATCAAAAAAACAAAAGCAAACAAAAAAAAAAAACAACAACACCACTGACAAAAACAAGAAAAACAACATAAAATAGCAAGTTTGTGGAGAAATTGGAACCATTATACATTGCTCACAGGAATATAAAATTCCACAGCTGCTGTGGCAAACAGTTTAGTGGTTCCTCAAAAAGTGTAACATAGGGGCATCTGGGTAGCTCAGTCAGTTGAGCATCGGACTCTTGATTTCAGCTTGGGTTGTGGTCCCAGGGTCATGGAATTGAGCCTTGCATCAGGCTCCTTGGGGAGCCTGCTTGGGATTCTTTCTCTCAGCCCCTCTCCCCCACTCATGTTCTCTCTCTCTCTCTCTCTCTCTCTCTCTCTCTCTCTCTCTCTCTCAAATTAAAAAAAAAAAAAAAACAGGGGTGCCCAGGTGGTTCAGTCAGTTAAGCATCCAACTCTTGGTTTTGGCTCAGGTAGTGATATTGCGGTTTGTGGGTCCAAGCCCCACATCAGGCTCCGCGCTGACAGTGTGGAGTCTGCTTGGGGTTCTCTCTCTCTACATGCCCCTCCCCCCTCACTCTCTCTCAAAATAAATAAGTACACTTAAAAAAATTAAAATAAAATAAAATGATTTTTACAGTGCAACATAGACTCAAGACCCAGCAATTTCATCCCTAGGTATATACTCCCAAAGAATTGAAAGGAGATTTTCAAACAGACACTGGTACATGAAAGTTCACAGCAGCACTATTCACAATTACCAAAGCGTGGAAACAACCCAAGCAGAAAAATACAAGGTGATATACACAATGGAGTACTATTCAGTCAGAGTAAGGAATGAAGCATTGATACATGCTACAGTATGTAGGATCTTTGAAACATTATGTTAAGCGAAAGAAGCCAGTTACACAAGACCATGTATTATGTGATTCCATTTACATAAAATGTCCGGAATAGGCAAATCCCCAGAGATGGAAAGTAGATTAGTGGTCGATTAGGGCTGAGGGAGATGGAGAAATCAAGGGAGGGAGTAAGACCTAAAGGGTGTAGTGTTTCTCTTTGTGGAGACAAAAATATTCTAAAACTGACGCTGGTGATGGTTGCATGTATCTGTGACTATACCAAAACTGCTGAATTGAGGGCTTAAATGGATCAGTTATAAGGTATGTGTATTATATCTCAATCTGTTTTTAAAAAGAAAGAGAAGGAAACTAAAAATAAAAATATGAAAACACACACACATACACACAATGTCCTAGGAGTTTGGCCAGACTTCTGCTAGATCCAGTAGAGATAGTGACGTTGGTGACCATTCCAATGCTAGAGCTGAAAACAAAAACTTCACAAAACTAAGAGTATGGCAGGCACAGAGGGTAAGAATGGAACCACTCGTCCAAAGCCCAAGACAGAGAATGGAGCTAGTGTCTTCTGAAGCACTGAGAGGACAAGTGGGAGCCAGGACATGGGAAAGGGGGCCAGAGAACAAGGAAACATAGTGATCTCATAGATCACTATGGATATGGAGGAGTTGCACCCATCAGAGGCCTGGAAAGCAGGCTTCAGAGTGACCCTGCCATTCACTGGGCACGTGTGCAGGCAAGCTTGTGATCTTTCTTAAGCATCCGTTTCCTGTAAAATGGTAATAAACATAGTGCTCACCTCACAAGATGCTTTCAGGGTTTAATGAAACAAGATAGGTAAAGCATGGAGTCAGAGTCTGGCAAACAGTACGCAGTCAATAAGTATTAGCTCCTTGAATCTGTGGGAAGCCAAGAGTTTAAAGTGAGAAATGTCCAGTTATCAACAAAATGTTATATCAGATGATAAAGGTTTCAAGCTTTTTGAACTTTTGAGTAATTTATACACATTATCACTAATTTAACTTCCCCTGATCCATCAAGAAATACACATGGTTTTTTAAAAACCTCTAGAGAGTGATGGTAAATGTCTCCTAGACTAATGATACTGATCTGGCCTCGGTAGCTCAAGCTTAGCCATAAAAATAACAAGTTCTTTTATGATGATATTCTAATTAAATATCCCAAACTTTATTCCAGGTATCTGCAATCCAGTATTGGCAGAGCTAAGTCAACCAAGAACATTCTGGCCAGCAAATAATAAATTCTCAGAAGCCAAAATTTCCATTTACACCTGTAAATAGAAAATTCAATTTAATGCAAATTGTTAAATAATAAGACCAGTGGGCAATGAACCATACTAAACACATCACATGAAATGGATCAGTCATGCAGCATGGTGACCAGGAAAGAAATTTGTGACACATTCTGTTCTGTAGCTAAATGCTACGTGTTTACACACGCATGCACACACACGCACGAGCACTGAACAAGGCGCTTCCACAGAGACACAGCACACACATGAAAAATGTACAAATTCGGATGAGTGGCTGGTTACATTCCTCTCTATTTAAAATCTTTTGGTCACCTTCCATGGGATCATCTAACCATGCAGAATGCTATTTTATACAATGCTTGGCAGAGCAGTTGTTAGGCAGAGGAATCCTGTAAACGGTTTCATTGAAGCTAAAAATTATTAAGAAGTAGATTCAGGCATGCTCTTTTGTTGGACCTCCTCCTTGAGAAAGTTCAGAAGTCACTGTCCACAAATTTAAAAGTAGCAAAATACTCACAGAATCCCTTTAGCTGTGAGGCACATAAGTCAGATTAAAATCACTCAATGTAGATAATTTTTTTCCTTACCATAATTTGGACAATAGGCTATTGCTATGCTTCAGAGATTTTGGAGGTTGTTCAAGGTGCTAGATTTAGGATGTATGTTACAGTGTGTCCAGAGAGCAAGGAAGTTGGGGGTGAAAAGTTTGGAAGAAAATAGGTTTGATTTTTAAACATTTTCTAGCTTTCCGCTCTCTCTCTTTTCTTAAAGAAAACATCATGCATCTGAGCTTAGAAACAGCTTAAAAAAAAAAAAAATCACATGGATCGTCTTTCGTCCTAGTCACCAAGGCGCTGACACCCTAACACAGGCTGTTATAACAAGAGAGTAAAATCCTTAATGCTGACGTAACACTTTGCTTTTTGGGTTCCCAGAGTCTGAAGAGTATACAGACCAAAGCCAAGCAAATCTTAGTGGCAGATTTTTTCCCCCATATGTGTTTGTGAAGTACCTGTTTGCCAGAAGCTGGAGGATTTCACAGCAAGTGGGACTTTCAGGCTAAAACTAGGAAATGCCAGGGTGAGTCTAGACAAGTTGGTCACCCCAAGTATTTGTCAATAAAAGACTACAACTGGCACTTAATCATAATATTTGATGTTACACACACATCAAATCAACACACATGTATTGAAATAATTTTAAAATCATGCCATTTAAAAATGAGAATGCGAAATATTCAGCTAAATGATATACTAATTATTCATTAATTTCCCTCAGCATCCTTTTGTTATTTCTACTTCTGTGAGCTCCCATCAAACCTTAAAGGAAATTTTCAGGTGTATTTTCCAATCAGAAGGACCCATGGTCAACCTAAGAATTTACCCTAAGCCCACTGGTCCTCAGGAAATTGGAAAATTTTGAGAAAAGGGTTTTAATGTAAAATTGTTTCTATACTGAATCAGAGAACTGATTTTACTTTTTGAATAATTCAGCTGAAATTTATGTTAGCCTGAAATATTAACATAATTAAGGAAGTAAAATATTATCTGGAATGTGGCTTTACCCCAATGAAAATAAAACATCAAATCCTTTTCTTTATTTTATCAGCTGAGCTTAGCATTTTCTTCTTGCTAAGAAATTTGTTAATGAAACTAATACAGTGAAAGAAAGTTTTTATATTTACCCACGTTTGTCACTCTCCACTTACATCTTCACATCTTTAAGAAAAATGAAATTATATAGCAAAATTATATTTGTTTCTTTCTAAATTCATTGTAGGTATATTTGATTTCTTCCAAGTTTCCAATGGTATCTGCTATATTTCGTCACTGAAATATTTCATGTAATTAATTAAGAAGTAGGGATAATGTAGGACCACTTCATCCAAAGATCTACCAGCATATGGAAAACACTGCAAATTACCAAATAAGTCCATTGAGTGAAACATAAAGTAAAAATGAGTTTAAGAGACAGCTGGACATGTTTATGTAGGCAAGGGGGTTGGAAGATATGCTGACAACACAGAGAGGTGTGTTGCAATAAACTTGAAGGAGACAGGCCATTGGGCCAACCATCCCTTTTCTATCCAGGAATTCCTTATGTTCTCATTAGTGTCTCACATCTGGACAGCTGTGTTATTAAAATCTGGTCCTAAACTCGAGTCAATGAAAGGGTTTGGTGTCTCAATTTCATTCTTCCTTTACGTATTGAACACACACACACACACACACACACACACACACATGCATTTCAACTTTTGTTCAAGGAAGCATTTCACATCCAGATGTCAGATTTTTGTGACTCATGGCCAAGGAGAGAGAAGGGCTCTGTGAACAAGCTTGTTCTGATCATGTCCACCTCTGTCTGATACGAGTACATATTCATGGCACCTCACTTTCATAAATACAACATTCTAAGCAGTCCTTTGCATGACCACCACCTTCAGTTTGGAGTTAGGCCTCAAGCTTCTTATAGCTCAGTTTCTTGGGAAGAAAAAAATATTTTAAGGGTTAGAGAAAAAGGGCAGTTCTCATTCCTTTATCTTTCCTCATCTTTTAAAATATGTGGTTAGGAAAGATTTTGTACAGGATTGGTTAGAAGCCAAGAGTTTCACTGACCCTTTTAGTCATTGCCATTTCACATTTCTTGCCTCAGGAAGTGGTTGAGCTTTTGAACACATTCATATTTTAATATAAATGATGTGGGCATAACCTGCATCTGAATATAAATACCAAGCACCTGCTTTAGCACTTTATAATTAACACACACTTGGATCCCACTGTGTCATTTGCTCTAAATCATGGTCCCCTTAGGTTGGTGCTATTATCTTATGTTTTTACACATAGAAACTGAGGCCCAATGAAGGTAAGGGACTTGGCTAAAATCATTTGCCCAAGTGGTAAGTGGTCGAGTTAAAGCATGTGCTGTGTAGATCCACTTTTAAATATGTGTGTGTGTGTATATATATATATATATATATATATATATACACACACACACACACACACACATAAATACATATATAAATACGCATATATAAGTAAATACACACACACACACATATACATGCATACCTGGAAACATGGATATAAGATGAACTTACATTCAAACAGAAAATAAAGTCCCATCTCTAATGTGAGTTTTAAAAAAATAAAGTTGAGCAAAAACATAAACAAATGATAAACTTAAATCTATTGGGTCTATTTCTAAAGACTTAATCCTACATGGTAACTAGATAAGCATATGTACTATTTCGTTCTCACAAGTTAAGAGTAAAGATGCCTGGGGTGTGTCTGGGTGGCTCAGTCATTTAAAGGACCTACTCTTGGGACTCTCAGTTTCAACTCAGGTCATGATCTTGCGGTTTGGTGAGTTGGAGCCCCACATTGGGCTCCGCACTGACAAAGCGGAGCCTGCTTGGGATTCTCTCCCTCCTCGCTCTCTGCCCTTCCCCCACTCACATCCCTGTCTCTCATTAAACATTAAAAAAAATTTTTTTAAAGGGTAAAGATACCTAAGGAAACAAAATTCATACAATCTACTAATTAAAGACTTCTTTATAGTTTTGCTATCCTTTTTTTGTTGTTGTTTTAGGCTAAAAAAATTATAGCCATTACAGTTAATAATAAATGAATCAAAATACTGAATTGTTTGTTTATATTTGTTTAAATTTCAAGCATCATACCTTTTGCAGTGAAAACCCAGGCACCACCTGTGTTCTAATGAACTGACACTGAAATAATATTGTCTCCACAAAAGCCAAATCCACACTCAGAAACTATTAATTGCTCTTGGTGTACAGAGAAGCCTTACTCAATATTTGGGCATCACAGATAGTATTGGAATACAAACCAATAAGTGAGAGAGAGAGAAAGAGAGAGAGAGCAGCTGTGGTGGCAGGACGAGGGCACTGAGGAAAGAGAGACCGAGCCTGACACCTAAGGAGCACAAGACACCCTAGAGCCTCATAAGGAGCAGCTCCCAATACCCAATCCCTTCTGATTATTCACTGTATCTGCTTTGGTGCCCATTTCATCATTTGGTTCTCTCCTGGAACAAGTGCCCTGGCCTGAACCCCAGTTTAAGGCTCCTCCCCCGATAATCTGTCTAGCCCTTACCAGTAGCCTCCTGTCAGTCACCAGAGCCTATCCATGAGACCCAGTAGCTGATTGGAGTCCTACTTCCGCTGAAACAGAACCCCTCAGAAAGTAAGAGGTACTGCCTCATACTTGGCAAAAAGAGCCACTGAGCACCTGAAAGAGCCCTGGATGTTGAGGTCAGCCTCTCATGAACTTTGTGCATCAAAGCCCTCCAGCTACTGTCGTTGAAACATTGGCCTCCCTCCCTGAAGTTCTGACATTAGACTTTCTCCTCACTCCCTCCGAGCCTGCTCTGAGGTCCCAACATGCCTTTAGCCCAGCCTGGAAGGGTTATAACATGTCACAGGTGATTTAAACTAATTTCAGTGGTGGTTAATGGATTTCAAAGACCTGACCTTTTGTGCATTAGGAAGATCTACTCTTGCCTTCACTTTATTTTGTAGCTATCATTTGGCTGGATGGCCTGCTGTCTGTATTCCCAATAGCATTCATCACGCACAATCTGTCTTCCCTGCCAGCCTGCAACGATTAGGTCTGTATCCTTATTCTCGGCATGGAGTCCAACACATAGTAGGGAATTGGTAAGCATTTGCTGAATGAATAAATATGTGATACACGTGTGTAATTGTCAAGCAGTTCATTTGTTTAGGACATGAAGTGCCCCATCACATATTTGAATTTATTAATTGGCCAATAATCCTGATGCATTAGTAAACACATTTAAACTTTAACTTATTGGGGTGCCTGGGTGGCTCAGTCGGTTAAGCATCCAACTTTGGCTCAGGTCATGATCTTGCAGTCTGTGAGTTCTGGCCCTGTGTCGGGCTCTGTGCAGACAGCTCGGAACCTGGAGCCTGGAGCCTATTTCGATTCTGTGTCTCCCTCTCTCTGCCCGTCCCCTGCTCACGCTCTGTCTCTCTCTGTCTCTGAAAAATGAATAAACCTTAAAAAGAAAAATTAAACTTTAACATATTTACACATAAGGGCACACTTTCAAAAACCATTTAACCAATGTCTAGGGGTAGGTAGGAGGAAGATTATAAATATCTTTGCATTCAGTTGTTGTTTCATAGTATATACAGAATTTAGTTTGTATTACTGGCCTCTCAAGAGAGAATTGAAGCACAAATAATATGTTTTTATCTACCATCTTAACATGTGAAGTTTTTCTCCCTTCAAAAGAGTATTTGCCAACTTTGCTTTATAAAATTCTAAGTAAACAG
Organism: Neofelis nebulosa; assembly: GCF_028018385.1. Lineage (NCBI taxonomy): Eukaryota > Metazoa > Chordata > Mammalia > Carnivora > Felidae > Neofelis > Neofelis nebulosa. The sequence goes on from NC_080783.1 coordinate 86,545,372, forward strand.
AAGGAAAAGACAGCCCCTTACTGGAAGTAGCATTTTCATTCAACAACAGAACTATAATAAATATACCTTTTCTTGGGCTTCACATTCATCAGCAAAAAGTCCAGAAAACTATAGGTAGAATATATTGAGCTAGCCTCCTTATCTTTACTTAAAACTAATAATTTTGTGACTTCATGACAAAAGGAAAAAATTATTTTTCAATGTTCAGTATCTATATGATCCCGGCTGCCCCTACTCTCCCATCTCAAATAAACCCAAATAATTTTCCAATTTTGTTCCCAAACCACTCTCTTGACCAACTGTTTATGACTTGGTGCCTTTATGTACTAAAGACAAGTGACAAACCAGTTATGGAAGAGAAGAGAAAAAATTTCTTCAGGTTGCTCTCCTAAAACCAAGGCTCCCTTTCTAATGTGTACACATATTTGTACATGTATGTATCAGAACTAAGCTAAGTCACAGGGCAGAATTCAACTCCATTTTGATGGCACTCTGCTATGACTCTGAGCCAGTCCCTTCAACACTCTGTTTCCTCACCTCTCACAAAAGAGTACTTAAATTTGCCCTTGGCCAGTTTCACAAAGATGATTCCATATCTGAAACATACTTGGGGCTTCCAAAATGGGTTTATTTCATCTGACTCCATCAAAATCTTAATTTCCTCCTTTTCCAAATGGGGCATAATAATATCTGCCAACCTTGAAAGTTTATTGTAAGGATCAAGTGAAGATAATACATATGCAAAAGCTTTGAAATTTGAAAATGTTTTACATGTGAAAGTTATTTTTATTCGAATACTTTCACAAATGCTTGTCTAATCTAAATACAAGTCATTGCAAACTACAATGAGACCTTTACGATTGGGGGGGCCCCCTGTTAATATGAAGTGCAGGGAAGCTGCGTTGCTCCTGTGGCTAAATGCATCATCTGCAGAACATGCGTGTGCTTGGTGTTCTTTGTTCAGCAGTGAAAATCAGCTCCTACCATGACATTCACGTTCACTTCAAAATGTACTTTTAAGTGTCCACCGTGTGCCAGATACTTACTAGGAGTCGAGGGTATGCCTTAGCTCAGACTACTATACAGCATACCATAGACTGCGTGGCATAAACAATAGACATTTAGTCTTCATGGCTCTGAAAGCTGGGAATTCTAAGATCAAGGTGCCAGTGTATTCACTTCCTGGTGAGAACTGGCTTCCTACCTTGTAGACAGCCACTGTGCATGGGGACAGCAAGCTCTCTGTGTCCTTTTTCTTACAAGGGCACTAATCTCACCTTGGGCACCCACCCTCATGACCTCATCTCAACCTGATTACTTCCCAAATGCCCCACCTCCACATACCATCACATTGGGAATTAGGCCTTCAATAAATCGATTCTGGGAGATAGAACATTCGGACCAGACGAGAGTATAAAGATGAAAGAGGCAGTGTCCCTGGCCTCAGAGAAGCCTTGTTCTAGTTGAAAGAAGACACATAAAGGCAACACAGCAGTGCAGAGTGTGAAGTGCTGTGAGGACACAGAAGAGCCAGCCTCAGACTTCTAGGAGATCGAGATGACATGTGAGCTGAGTTAAAGAATGAACGCTCAAGTCAGCCACATGAAGGGAAAGGAGAGAATACTCCCAGTAAAAAGCATAGGTGCAAAGGCCCTAACATTGGAAATAATATGGCTTGTTTAAGGGGAAATACAAGCAATAGTACAAAAGGGTAATGTGCCCTTTGAAGATTGGCAGGAGACGAAAATGAAGAAGAGAATGTGTTCCACCCAAGAGAGCCTCATATGCTTGGCTAAAGAACCTGTGGTTTATGGCATAGGCATAAGAAATGCTGCAGTATTCAAACCGTGGGGACAGGCAGGATTAAACTGGCCCGGTTTCTTGATTCTCGATTTTATCCAAAACTATGGAAGAGGTACAAAGTTTAAATTGAAAGGTTATCATTTCAAAACAATATTCATAAATATTTAAACACCCACCCTCAGGGGTCCATCTCTGAGGTTCGCTGAGTTTGAGGAATACCAGAGTCATGTCATTGGGAACTGCTGATGGTTTGTAGGCTCAGTGGTGACACAGTCAGATAGATGTTGTTGCAGATCAATGACTCATACCGGTGATGAAGAATAGATACGAGGGAGGAAAGACTGGAAACAGGAAAGCCAGTCAGGAGGTGGGCACAGCGTTCCAGGAAAGAGATGACGAGTACCTGAAATAGGGTAAGATGAAAGTGTGGAGGATTTGGGAAACGTGAGCACATGTCAGGAACTTGTGGAGGTTAAGATCGTTAGCATTTGCTGACTCATTAAATATGGATTTTTTTTTTTTTTTTTTTTTTTAAGAAAAGAGTCAAGGGGCACCTGGGTGGGTTAGCGGGTTAAGCGTCTGGCTCTTGATTTCGGCTCAGATCACAACTTCACAGTTCGTGGGTCTAAGCCCACAGAGGGCTCCTGTTGCTGACAGCATGGAGCCTGCTTGGGATTCTCTCCCTCCTTCTCTCTCTCTCTCCCCCCTCCCTTACTCACTCATGCATTCTCTCTCTCCCTTTCTCAAAAATAAATAAACTTTTAAAAAACTTTTAAAAAGGAGTTAAAAGTCACCCCAGGATTTAGGCTTGGAAGACTTGGGATGGACAGTTGTGCCCTTCAATAAGCTGCAGAATATAGGAGAAAGTCAAAAGTTAGATTATCCCTTCAGCTCTGACCATGTACATTTCTACATACCCATGAAAATCCAGGTGAAGATGTTCTGAATTCCTCCCGATAGTCTTCTCTGATTCTCCTGTGAAAAATCACAAGCATTTGCAAGGTGGTCAGAATTAGTGGGCCGTTCGGCTTTATCTCCTTCCTCACTTCCGGTGGCCATGTCTAGACTTCCTATATGACCTGGGTTCGCCTCCTTCACTATTTTCTCCGATGCTTCTTAGCATCTGTGACAGAGTAGTGGCTGCCTGAGTGTGGTTTTCTTAGGGTAAGCACAAACAACCCAGTTCCTTAAGCTCCTTGGTTTTTTAACCTTTTCAATAACACGCCACATGTCACTGACTTGAGGACTATTCTTAAATAAGTAACCTAGAAGAAAATTCATTATCATACCATCCACAATCTCTTAGCCTCCCATATCCCTATTTCTGAACTTTATTTCATTTCCAACAACTTCGTTTCTAATCTTGCTCCTGGATTCCCAATTATAATAAAACAAACACTGATCTCAGGTGGGGAATAAGCATCAGAAACAGATGAACTCATAAGACAAAAATCTTATGTCTCTGTCCTCCTGTTTTCATGCAAATGTCCCCAGTAATTAAATCAGGGAAAGAAAATGTAGCAAAAACATATCAGCCAAATGGTTTCAAAATTTCAAAAGAAGCTGTAAATATGGTCTTTTTTAGAAGATCAGGTTCTAACTAGAGTATGAGAAAGGGTAACAGTTGTTCTGATGAAGCAGTTTTTAAATTCTTGTCAGTGATTTAAAGAGAGATAACTGATGTATGTTGAAGAAGCTGGCAAGATTTTTAAATAGTTCGGACGCTACAGGGAGCATTTTTTTTTTTCTTAAAGCAATGTACTCAGAAGTGTTGGCAAGATTTTATTTGAACGTAGCAGTGCTTATGTGAGGAAGTTATTTTGAATTACCCTAGTATAAATATGTATGACTTTATTTGTATTGAAAATTTCCTTTGCAAGTGAGTGACTGAGGGACTGTTATATCTCTATTGCTTGGCAAATGATTTCAGTATTTCATTTTGGAAATAAAATACTCAAAACTCGAAAATAATGCCAGACTCCTGTTTATGACCACAGGTGATTTTTGTGCCTACGTTAATACCTTTTAATTCCTATTTGCCATGTGGCACAAATGGCATCTGTTGTCTTACGTCTGGCTTTTTTTATACAGTATTCATGCATGCAAACATCCATTCATTCGGCAGACATTATTCAGAACCTCTCAGCCACCAAGCTCTATGCTAGGCACAAGGCAGACAGCAACAGTATTGAACTGGCCTTCCTTATAATATTTCACGTAAGCATTCTGTTTCCTCTGGGCAGTTTTCTGCAATATAGTGGAAATTTCTAATCCTAGCATCATAGCTTATTATTTAAAAAGCTAAGCCTGTTGAAGGCTGTGGACAAGGCTAACTTTGAAAGATAGTTTTTCCTCTCAGCAGAGAACACCAAAACAAGGGTAAGAGGAGGTGAGGGCCCTGAGAAATAGGACCTGAAGGGGAAGGAAGAAGAGAGAGGGAAGGGTACTGGAGAAGCAAAGCATTGTAAATAGGGCTCATACTTTTCACCTCTGGACTTCTGAGCAACCAGTTACTGTTCTACGTGAAAATGAAACTCCTGGCAGGAAAATCATCTACCCCTGTGCTGATGGAGCCTGTTCGTTTACTTAAAGGAGAAACAAAACACAACCCTACACCTTCTTTGTTTTCCTTCTTCAGCTCTTGTGTGGTGTTAGCAGGTAAGGAGATCATTTATTCTCAAGTGCAACTTCACACTTGGCGGCATAAGCAAATCATACTTGTACTAGTCCGGTCCATTTCCTCCTTATGATTTCTTTCCTTTTTCAGAGAAAACCTCTTATTAAATTTTAATATATTTACTTAAAAATCAACCACGAGAAGGCTCATCAGAGCCATTTAAAGAGAAAGACAAATATATACACATAATTCTGCATATGCTCCTTCGTTTATCTGAGGCCACGTGTAAAGCTGATACAGCGGAAGGGAAATAAGCCAGCCTAACTTGATAAAAAGGAAGTGTGTGAGTCTAAGTGTCCATGGTCCCCGCCTGCTACCCTCATCTATGCTCGTGCTCATCTCAAGCCGTTACAAGTGTGAAACAGGAGCTCACTTTACTTCCCTTTAAAGCTTTTTAATGAACGGCAGATTCCACAAAAGACAACAAATATTTACTATATAACAGGCACTGTCTTAGGGGATCGGGAAAGATACATCAGGGGTAGATCATCTTCCTTTGTCAAATAAATTACTGTTTAAAGATCCTAAGTGAAGCAACGATTAAAAATTTCCAAGTGATGGGGTGCCTGGGTGGCTCAGTTGGGTAAGCAGCCAATTTTTGATTTGAGCTCAGGTCATTATCTCACCGTTTATGAGTTCGAGCCCCATGTCAGGTTCTATGCTGATAGTGCAGAGCCTGCTTGGGATTTTCTCTCTCTGCCTCTCCCCTGCTCCCTCACTCTCTCTCTCTCAAAATAAATAAACTTCAAAAAATTTTCCAAGTGATGGTTTTGCTTCAGTATCATAAAACACATTACTTTGCCCCAAATCCAAAGTTCAAAGTGATTTCAAATTGCAAAACATACTTCACCCAATCCTGAACATTCTCCTCAAGCACACAAGAACTCTCCCTAGAGAAGTAGAGATCATCTTTACCTAATGACCATGGCAAACTATTGTAAATAACTTTTCAATATCCTATATAAATGCCAGATGATAGTAGGTAATAATACACGTCAGGATCATGCTGATTTCTCTAAACTGAAATTCCAAATACTTATGAGATAGATAAATTAAGCTTTAAAAGAATGAGGTTTTAATTTTTCCTTCTTGTTTTGAAAGGCCAAGAATTTTCTGTGAACATTCAGTTTTGTTGTGTCCCTCTTGTCTAGAAGGGTATTAGCCATGTGCCAAGAACAATAGAAATACCAGCTTCCCTCAACCCAGAAAAAATACCCCTTTGCCAAGGAGCCATACTTACGGTTCCACAATGGCCAAGGAAAAACCTAATAGGAACAGATTGTGTGTGTGTGTGTGTGTGTGTGTGTGTGTGTGTGTGTGTGTGGCAAAGTCAGTTCCAGAGAGAGAGAAAGAAGCCTGGTTTGCACAGTAGTAGAACCACTAGAAAAATATGCTCTGTCCCTGTGTCCACGGCCCAGTCCTCCCCTGACGCCCTCCTTTCTAGGGCATGGGGTAGAAAAGTCACATACACAGTAGATCATGCCAGGGCCTGCTGACACAACCCTACTCCCAGATTTACAGGCAGGAGAGTGAAGCAATGTCTGAGCTACATACGTAGTCTTACTTTTATTTTCATTTTTTTAGGTAGATGTTTCAGCACTTGACTGGGAGGGATGGGAAGAAGATATTGCAGGAAAATTTCTCAGTGCTATTACATCCCTTCTACCCACTCCGCAATCCCTTCAATCTTCTGAAGTTTGGGTGAGGGTCAGTAAAGAGCTTTGGACGGTGTTAAGAGCCTCTTCTTTTTACCTAGCACAAATAGGATCTCTGATACTTCCTGGCCATGCTAAGCTGGCTACAAGACTACTTCCTCCCATGCCAGGTCATACGGAGAGAATGAGGTGGGAAAATATTTTTCCTTACAATGACAAATGGCCATGTGAAAAATGGAGTCTCAGGGGCTAGTATCGTGATGTTTATTATCATGAACACCTGACCTTTCCCACTACAAATTGAGAAATTCCATGGTAGTTTTCTAACTTTGTTATCAGTGAGCATTGATTTCTGTACAATGAAAGAACCAGTTAAATTATTCCTAGTAAATCATAAAATAGTTAAAACAATTAAATAACAATAAAATAATTATAATAATAATTAAGCATATGCTACATCTACTCTACTTTTTTATAACTTAACTTCATGTTTTTCAGGTAATTCATGGGAAAAAACTCCTATGTATTTTTTAAATGTTTGTTTTATTTCGAGAGAGAGAATGTGTGCACATGTGGGGGAGGGTCAGAGAGAGAGGGAGAGAGAGAATCCCAAGCAGGCTCTGCATTCAGCAGCTCAGCACAGAGCCCAATGTGGGGCTCAAACCCATGACCGCAAGATCGTGACTTGAGCCACTATCAGAAGTCACTCAACAGACTGAGCTACCCAGGAATTCCTATGTATTGATAGGTCCCAGATTTTCCTATGTACTGATATGCCTGTCCTGAATCAGACATTTTACATATATTGTTATTTTTTTTTCACCACAACTAGCTTAAATCTAAGTGTTCTTTTGCTCTTTTTATTTTTCTTAATTAATCTCTATGCCCAACGTGAGGCTCGAACTCACAACCCCAAGATCAAGAGTCACGTGCTCTACTAACCAAGCCAGCCAGGTGCCCCTCTTTTGCTCATTTTTAAAATGAGGTTCACAGGAGTTTAATATCTTGTTCTCAATATATAATTAGTACACAAAATGCATGAAATCAAATCCAATTCATCTAATTTTAACATTTGTATCTTTGCCTTTATAATATGCTATCATTGAGGAGAATATAAAGAAGCTAGTGTCAAATACATTGATGTTCAGTTTGCACTCAACAAGTGACAAAAGAAATTGTACAGAAAATAAAAACTATTCATGATCTTCATCACTGACTTGTCCTGTGCTTGGGCGCAACACTGGGGTCAGGGTGAGCCAGAAGGGACCCACGCATGGGAGCTTTCCCTGAGCTGGGGGTCCTGGAGAGAAGACCGAACTGAACTGTGAAGCAACAGACAACAAAGCTAGAGAAAGCATTTGACCTGAGTGTTTGACTTGAGCCAACGTTGTAACTAGAAAAATGAGCCGAAGCATTAGGTCCAAAAGGCAAAATAAGCCATACGTGGAAACACAAGGAGTAACCCACTCATCCAGGAAGATTGGAAGGCAATCATAATGCAGGGCGCAGGGTGGGTGGGCACAAGCGGTTCAGAAGTATATCTCGAAAGGTGAGATGACACTGAGTGAGATGTGCCTGGCCTTGGCCACGAAGATGGACCTGACACATTCAAAGGTCCACACAGAACCAGACACTTAAATTCTAGAGAAAGTCATCAATTTTCTCTAGGTCACATCTAAAACTGCCAGGCATAGAGAAGCAGGTTTGGGTTTTTTTCCTTAGCTATTACCATTTCAGAGTTGTGATTATCATGAAGAAGATCATTTTTGAGAAGAAGGTTTTTACATTTAAGTATCTGAAATAACTGGAAAAAAAAGAAATCACCCCCGAATAGTACATTAGAACTGAGTAGAGTACAAAGTTTATAACTTTGACCTCTTAACAGAATAAGGACTATTAAAGAAGACCACAAAGCAGTATGAAGCTATTTCCAGGTCACCAGACAATCTGTAGGTACAAACAATTGCTGGTCCCATTTCCCTTCAAAAAGGGAAAAAGTAAAAGGTACAGGTCACTCTGAGCCCCTAGTCTGATGTCCAAATGGCCCTTTTGGTGGCTTTGACCTATGAGGAGCACGGAATGGGTCCTTAGAGACAGGAAACAATTAAGGGACACTTTCAGTGTTTTGAGGAGTCAGAGAAAACAACAACAACAAAAAGCCATCAGTGTTGGGATTAAAAATCGCAATAGTTTTTTTTCCCCTTAGCATTTGCATTGATTTTTCAGCTTTTGCATCAAAAAGAAAATCTGGCCTTGTGGATATTTAAGAGGCTAGGGAATTTCATTTTCCATTTAATAAACTGATTTTCTCCCCCACTATAGGTACTTGGAATTAGCACAAACCCCAGGATAACTACAATTCCAAAAGGGAATGTTCAGTTCATTATGAATGGTCTGACAGCAAATAACGGTCTGACAGCCAAATTCCTGGTCTCCAAATTTGTAAGTTTGCCTTTTTTTTTTTTCTCACAATTCTTACTCAAGACCGCTTCTGAGCTTTTGCACATTTAACCCTTACACTCAAAGACAGTATTACTCATGTTACTGAAGAACATGAGAAACTTCAAGCTTAAACACTTGGATTAAAAGAAGTCTGATATTTATAACCAAATTATGACCATCTTGAATACAATAAATTAACTGCTGAACTAACATAATAAAGAAATACTGTATTTATTCTCACGTCTGTGGCTACACATCCTTTGAACAGGTCTAAAGAATCATAAACCAGCCATAAATCTTATGATGTTTTCCATTTTATTTCTTCACTTTAATGACATAGTACTCATCTCTCAATAGGAAAATTATGAATGATACTAAAAGTTAAATAGTTGTTTTTGGTAGTCAAAATTAATTTATACCGTCTTTAATTGATCTGTATGTTCCACATTATTTTTTCAATTTTTCATTATAACAATAAAGCTACACCATAATGACGTTTCATGTATTACTTCATTGAATTCTCAATAAAAGCCCTAAGGAATGAACACTATTAATGTACCCACATTGTTGATAAGCAGACAAATTTAGAGAAAATTGCCTGTAATCATACAGGTAATCATCTGCACTGTTAGTATCCAAAATAGATACTTTGAACTTCAACTGACATAGGGATATACAAATTCCAGGGATATATTTGCGTGATCATTTTGAAATAACTTTACACCAGTGCACATACTAATAAGTAAAAAAAAAATAATGTAAAATTACCTTAAGTACCACGTCTTAATTATTTGTCAACTGCCTCAATGATCCACTTTTGACCTGTATAAATAGACAACCGAGAAGTTCAATGATCAAATCCCAGTATGAAAAAATGGTGCATAATTAGTGCACATCTCTGCATTTGGGGAGGACAGCGAATTGATTTTACATAGGGCATTGTTTTTCCTAATTAATTGTAGTTTTGTCACATGTTTGTATGTGATTGCTACATAAGTGGTTTACAAATTGTTAAGAAGTTTTATGGATATCTAGAAAGAATAATACAATTCAATGAACTTACACAAATGTTAAAGAGAAATTTTACATTAGAATGTTACTTTGTTTCTTTGTCCTGAGAGAATGAATTCTTTTTAAAAAAACACAGTTAAAATCAAGCATTAGATATGCAAATATGTGTTCAGATCAGAGATACCAAAATTATTCAAATGATTAATTATTCATCATAAAATGTCAATTAATAATTATGAAGCATAAAAGGCATCTTTCTAATGCATCTTCATTTTTCTTGGCCTAAAAAGGGGCTTAATATACATGTTCAATTGACTTCTAACAAGTTTTAAAAATGCAACAAAGTAAACAAATTGTAAACAAGTACAAACTCTGAATTTTAATAAGTAACAACAAATGTGCTCAAAATGAACAAAAAGCAAAAAAAAATAAGGAAAACAAAAAACATAGCCACATTCATGACCTACACGGCCCCATGCTCACTCACCTGCCAGGGAAGGGGTCAACCTGGCCAAGAAACCAACCCAACAACTCAAGTTGTGAATGTGTTTAGCAAGTACAAAATAAACATGATGTTTCTCTCCGAAGTGGAGAGAGGAGAGTGGGGAGGAGAGTGCCTTGGGAATTTTTTACACTTTGTGAATAGACATTAAAAGATAAAGCACAGTTTAAGTTTCCTTAAATTACCTATTATAACTCCTAAAGTCCATTAAGCACTGCTAAAATATCACTGTAAATGAAAATTTTTCACAGTTTTAATTGTCAATAATTTCCCTGTGTCAACTATTTTATTAATTTTTCCAGGAAGGTTGTATCTTTTAAAAAGTCAGTTTGAGCTGATACAATTCAGAATAAGAAACCATTTGATTACTAAGCTATTGATTTATATTTATGATTATGATTATGATTTACTTGGCACTGACACCTGGTGAACTTGATGACCCAGGGAGTTATTTTAGTTAAGGCGTCCCTGACCTCCCGCTGGTAGATTAATTACATATTAAACACTGTGTTTTCAAAACTAAATGATAAATCTGGACCCTTAAAGGAGGCACAAAAGAATCAGAGCGAGAGAGGAGGGGATGCTAAGAAACAAAACAAGAGATGGCAAAAGGAAGATAATCAGATCAAAAGAAAAGAGAACGTAGGAAATGCAATTGGGAAAGAATTTCAAGAAAATAAGGATAAAGGGCTGGGAGGGCTGACAGGAGGGCAAGAAGGAGGGAGGAAAGGAAGGGTTTTGGGTTTTTAATTCCCTGGCGAGGCTGCTGGCGTCCGCGCCCTTAACGCCACAGCCTTCCAAGTTGAGGCGAAAGCCACCTCCTCGGGCCTGCGTCGCATCCAACTTACTCCAAGTTTTCTGGTGACTCCTACAGGGCCCCTTTCCGTCCCCGCCCCCCCCCTCCCTTAGAGAGATTGACAGTCGCGTGGAGGAGGCTTTTCCAGGCACAGCCTTTCTCATGGTAATCAGCCCCCAGCATCACCTCCCGGCTGCGGCCGCTCCCGCTCCTTGCGCAGCTCGCGGACCCCGGGGACCGGAAACGGGGCGGCGGGCGGGGAGCAAGCTAGCTAGCGACCCAGGTCAGCTGACCCGGCGGCGGGGCGGGGGTCGCGGGGTTCGCGGGCGGGGACAGGTCCGGGGGAGGGCGGGCGGGGACCGACCCTCCCCTCCCCCCCACGTGCTCCTCCGCCCGTTCGGCGGGGCCTTACCCTGAGATCAAATGGAGGGACCGAAGCTGGGGGCGTGGGGGACCGAGCGCGCCGAGAATTGGGGGCGACAATCAGACCTGTTTTGCATCAATAAATTAAGACGCTCATTTGAGTCCTGAAGTTTGCTGGTTCCTGTCAGTGGAGACGTTGGCAAAAGCACTGAAGCCGAGATTCAGCCTTAACTTCAAAAAATAAAGGAAAATAAAATAAAAAGAACCCCCTCAGCTGGCCGCCCTGCTGGGGCCAGGTGACGTGCGTGATTCCATAGCCCGCGGGCCTCACAGCAGGAACGTTAGGGTCGGTCTGAGGTTCTCTGGTCCTTGATTTTGTTGAAAAGGGTTTCTCTGAGAGATGCTCCTGATTTTTTTTTTTTTTAATAGATTTTCCCCTCCTATCCTAGGCTCAACTCCGAATGGATTGGATTGCAAGTTTGCACGTGAGAAAACCGTTTGGCTTGGCTTGGACCCCTGCCGCCCCCCCCCTCCACACACACCCCAATCCAGGGGTCTCCTTTATCACCCTTTGCTTGCAACTCTAAAAGAAGTTGCCCACCTCCTGCGCAACAGCCCAGGGTTGAAATAATTCCTCTAGATGAAAGATCAATTCCGTTTTCAAAACGAGAATAGTTTCCTTTTTTTTAAATTTTCTCCACATGGTACAAAATAAACAGAATTTGCTTTAAAAAAAAAAAAATCATTAGCTGTGGCCAAATTCGAATTCCTTCTACAGCCTGTGTGTTCAAGGGCAGAAACATTGTATCTCTTTGGGCTTCTGGGCCGGCAAGCGGAGCTGGGGGCTTGGGGGGTTGGGGGGGGGGGTGGAATCTGCTGTGAAAGTTGAGGAAATTGACAGACTGTGAGGTGAAGAGGGGGACCGTCACCAGGTCCTGGCTGAAGGAAATTGGAAAACAAAAGTGCATCTTCTTACCCTGACTGGGTGGAGGGAATCCTGAGGGAGGCAGTTTTACTCAAAGAAACCCTAAAGAATTGTTTTTCCTCCCTCCAGTGTCGATTGCAATATTATTTCATATTTACATGTATCTGTTGTTTTAATCCCCTTCGTCTGCGCTAATCTCGAAATGGATTATTAATGGGGAAGAAAGATCGGGAAGGAACGATTCATTTGCAGGACTTGTTTTGCTGTGTGAGGAGACGAAAGCACCAGTCCTCTCTCGACTTTTCCCTGCGCCCAGCCCTCCTGCATCCCGCTGATCCCACGATCACCATTGTCCCCGACCTGGCCTTCGGACTCAGGGAGTGTTCGGAACAAATTTATATTCGGCTTCCTCCCGTCTCCCCGCCAGTGCGTCGGTGGGAACTCTCGGTCAAATGAGGAGGGGAGTGCCAGGGGCGTGCCAGGCAGGGGCGGGGGGCAACCTGCCCGCGCGCTCACCCCTCGCTGAGACCCTTCCCTCGCCCTCATCCCAACATACACCTTAATGGGAACCTGAAAGATTGCTTTTTTACCCCAAACCAAATACTTGAAAGTCGGAACTCCCAGTGCTAAGTGTTGGGGCTGCCTCCTGCCACTTGAACAATTACTGAGCCCAGAGTAATCAGATGATTAGGTGTTTTTAATGGAAATACTTCAGTCTTTTTTTTTTTCTTAAGTCAGATCCTAAGTAACCTGACACTAATATACATAATAAAGACAAGTGATTTGTTAGCCCTTCTCTTAGATCCTTTGACCTGAGGTTTTTGCCTGTGAGTGTGTGTCTGAGACTGTAACCCTCCAAGGACTACCTGGGCTCCAGCAGTGGGGTCTTGCCTGGAATCACTCCTTTGCAGTGGGATCCTTCTTCCACAGGAATGGGAGAGGAGAGGCTGAAGAGCAAACTTCTAGAGAAAGCTGGATTCCTTTTTTTTTTTTTTAATAAAAAGGAGGGGGAAGTGGGAAGAGGAAGAAAAAGGACATTAATAATACAGCTAAATCTCAGGGGAGGAACTTGATAAGTCAGACATATATTTAATATAAATATGTACTATTAAAAGCAATGTAAAACTAAAATTTTAAATATTTCTAACCCATATAGGAAATCATTAATTTTCTTTTTTTACAATTCACTTTTAGAATGATGATCTTGAATGCTCCTCTTCTGTAGGTAAATTATCTGTAATGGTGTGGAGGAGAAAATTAATTTACGTAGCTATTCTCATTGTAATAAAGAATCAAGTTAAGAAAGAGATGATTCTGTAAACAACTGTGAAAATTTACTTTTTTTCATCTTAAAGTAAGAAGTGGCTGTGGTCATGCTAGATGGTTATTTCCCTCCCCCCAAATATGCAAAATAGAAAGACTTGCACCTCTGGGACTATGGATGTGGCAACCCAAGTGGTGGCTTTTCCCTCCTCTGCGTGCAATTGCAAGTGACTCCTGCATTCAAAGTCTTGCTTTAGGCACACATTCAAAGCACAATTCAAAGCAGTTTATCTTAATATAAGTAAAAGTCTAGTGTTGGATCAGGGTATTATTTGTTTCAGATTTCATCAGACGGAAAACAGAGGGCTGTGACACTGAACAATATTAAAGCAGAAAAACTGGTGGTGAGGTGGTTTAATCCTCCTGACACCTCCACCTTTACCTTTGCAAGGAAGTCCAAAGGCTGTTGGGACTGGAAGTTTATTTTGTGCTCTGAGGTTCTCAAGCACTTTCACTCTTAAGAAAAAAAAAAAAAGTCTCACAGTTCTTTAAGAAATTGAGCCTGAACCATTGGAGGCTAAGAGATTTCTTCCTTTTCCGATAAATGCCTGTGCTCAGCATCCTCAAATTTGGCTGTCTTTATTTACTTCTATATTAGTTCCAATTACGTGCAGTGTAAACCAGCTTTTTGATTAACAAAACAGCAGAGCATTGGTTAAGAACACTTAAACTTCAAAAAAAATTCCCCTGGGAAGTGGGCTCTGAATCGGTTAATAATGTGCAGTACTTGCTAAATTGCTGACTTCCAGATGTGGAAAATATCTTTCTTGTTTAGGACCTATGTAACCTGATTGGATTACGACAGAAGCGTCACGTTGGAAGCTTTTGAGTGATTATTTAATTAACCATACAGTAGAAAGCTGTATTCTCCAGGAAATCCCTTCCATATTTACATAACCAATCCCTTCAGAGCAAAGGTGGAGTCTTTTCTTTTTAATTTTACTTTAATTGCAATATCAGAAAAATATATACTCCAAAACTTAGACCCCATGCCGTTTAATATCATACTCTTCCTTCCCTGCTAAGTCCCTCTATGGCCTTTCTCCTTTTCCTCCTACACACACTCCCTCACTTTGTAGTGAGGTCTCCGTGAGATGTGGAGAGATTCAGAGATCAGTCAACCCAGCACTCTATGTTAATTTACTTAGAGACCCTTTTTAAAAATGCCAAACTACTTTTTACCATTGAGATCCAATCCAGAAATTCATCATACACACACCCCAGCACACACACCCTAAGATGTAGTTCACATGCAGCATTTTTTTTTTTCTGGCTCTGCCATCTAAAAAGAAAAAAAATAAAATAAAAGAAGAAAAAGGGCAAAGAATTTAGTTCCAGAAGACGTGCTGAGAAATCCACACAACTTAATGTGCATCTCAAATCTGGCCATTAGAAATATCTGTATAAGAAGAGGCGATCTGGATTAAGGACCCGGGATCTTTCCCTTTAACTTTCGCCCCTTAGAGTTCTCCAGTTCTGTGAATGGTGTGCACCGTTTTCCGCCCTGTACTCTGTAGGATTTAGTGATGAGGATAATGATGCCAAAGGCTTGACGGGGGGGGGGGGGGGGGGGGGGGCGTGGAGAAGAGAGGGAGGGAGGGAGGGAGGCGAGAGGGAGGGAGAGAGGAAGGGAGGGAGGTGGAATTTCATTTCTTCCACTAAAGCGTTTGCGGAGACTTCAAGGTATAATCTATCCCAGATCCTTTCCCAGAGAGAAACTTGGCGATCACGTTTTCACATGATGCTCACGCTCAGGGCGCTTCAATTATCCCTCCCCACAAAGATAGGTGGCGCGTGTTTCAGGGTCTCTCCTCTCTCTCCTACAGAAAAGAAAAAGAAAAAAATGTCATTAGAAGAGGCGTAACACGTCAGTCCGTCCCCAGGTTTGTGTTTCCTGGAGTGGCCGAAAGAGATCAGTTCTAACCTGCTCCGCAGGAATAACGGTCCTGCCTCCCGACACTCTTGGCGAGGTTTTGTACAGTTTGCTCCGGGAGCTGTTTCTTCGCTTCCACCTTTTTCTCCCCCACACTTCGCGGCTTCTTCATGCTTTTTCTTCTCACCATTTCTGGCCAAAACTACAAACAAGACTTCGCAGGTAGGTTTTTTTCCCCTTTTCTCTCTTTTTATTCCCTTTTGGTATGGTCATCCCCCACCCTCCTTTTATGATTTTTCTCCTTTTAAGTGGGGATGTGAGTCTGAAGTGAGAAGGAGTGTCTGTGGGCAGGAATTTCAGGTGGGTTTAGCTCCTTTATGGCAAGCTTTTCCCAAGAGTGACTTCTTTGATTTCTCTGGCTCTCCGGCACTCTCTTTCCTTTTCTCTTCTTTTTTCCTCCCCCAAATAATTTGCCCTGTACCTGTCCATTCAGGTAACCAAAGGTGCCTTTTGCTACCCAGCCTAGGAAAAGTTTTATTGAGAACTATATGGTGGAATGAAAACTCTTCAAGGGAAGAGATTCTGCTCTATTTTTGCATCTAGTGCCAATTCATTGTATTCAGCAATTAAAACTTGGCAAATACCTGTGAATAATTACAAAACTTGATCGATACAAACCTACCAAATTCAGGGGCAAGTCTTTCTCTTAGATATGGCAGTGCATCCTCTCCCACCCGAGAAGGCTGTTTTCTAAGCAGAAAGTTGCCTGTTTTTGTCTGCTTAGCGAGTTTCATTTCTTTATTTTATTCTTTGTGTGTGTATGTATGTGAAGTAACACCTCACTTCTGTGATGATAAATAAAGAAGTGAAAGTCCTCATGGAACTCGAGTCGTTTACCAAAGTGTGTGTGTGTGTTGGGGGGGGGGGTCACTACAGCTGGGAAGAAAGCTGCTGTCAGGATATCAGAGTTTTAAAATTAAGGATAACTTTTGAAATTGTATTTTAAATGGCAGAGTAATATAGACATGGATTTAGCAGGAGACACATGCACACACATATCCCATTCCATACTTTGGCACTGAAAAGTCGAGAGAGATAACAGAAGTTCCCAGGAACAGTGATGAGCCCGGCTAACATGAATGTGTTTATCTCCCACCTACTTATGTATTTTACATGCTCCCCCTATAATGATGAAGGCAAGATTACTAACTCCAGAGTTAGAAATAACAGGCAAAGATAAAGTTTACAGCACAAATGTCCTCTCTCTCTCTCTCTCTCTCTCTCTCTCTCTCTCTCTCACACACACACACACACACACACACACACACATACACACACGCTCATAAAACTAGCAGCTTACTTTATTAAACATGTATTTATATGCAATCGTGTGTAAGTCTCAGCATGAATACAGACAGGCCAGCTGTTTCATCCCAGACACTTGTGTGACCGTTCCCTTATTTCAGGATTTTCCCCAACCATTTCAAATCAATAGAACGCCAAGAAATGACAAAACGTGTCAAACATAAAAGTCACTCCCTATGCCTAGGTTGAATTCAAGGTGCTTTCTAAATCATCCACTTCCCCTTCTCTCTGCCCCCCTCCCCTCTCAGCGAATGTCTGGAAACTGATACTCACTTTCCAGGTTTTCTGCAAAGCTTCTAGCACAGGAGACAATAGGTGCGGGGCGTGGGGACTGAGTGTGCTCGGCAGAGAAAGGGTTAATGGCCCTTGTGTTACAGTTTGCATCTGTTACATCTTTTATAGCCCCTGTTTAAACTAATCCTCGAGGCACAGCATCTTCCCAACCTCCACCGAGTTTTCGGGATTCTCCTCCTCTCCTGCCTGCCTCCGAGGTTCCCCTTCTCCAAGTTTTGACAGTTTCAGCTGAAAAAATGCAGCGCCTCTCTCGATTTTTAGGTACAAAAGTTTCGAAGCCAGAAAGGATACGATCATTTAGTAGAGCTTAAAAGTATTGCCGTAGCGGTTGGACTTTCTCTTTCCTTTCTTGAGGGGATTAAAAAAAAATTCTACTGGAACTATTTAAGGGAACCAGTGTGGGGGAGCATGTGTGTGAATGAGGTGGGGGAAAAATACTTAAGTAAATATTGTCAAAGTGGCGGGGGGGGGGGAGGTGGGGGGGGGAAGCGACGGTCCAAAGAAGCTTATAATTATACTTCTTATTTCGGCGTGAAACGGGAAATCTTAATTTGGGGGCGGGGGACTGGGGGGAGGCAGAGACAGTGCCTCGATAAACTCCAAAAGGGGAGGGGAGGGGGCGCGGGGCGAGTGGGCTTCCTATAATTACTATTATCAATTTGCCCGAGTGTGCTTCATCCGGGGGCTGCTTCGCGTTGTTTGTTTGTTTGTTTCCTCTGGGGAATGGGGTTGGGGGGGGGGGGGTGAGACAAGATGAGAGCGAAAGAAAGACTCGCCTCACCCCAAGTTCCCGAGCCGGGCTGAGGACTTTTCCGAGGAAAGGGTCCGCCTAGCCCTGAGTCAAGCAGCCTTACTGTACCGCCGTGTGCATTCCCTCATACGGTCAGGAGTTATGACTCATTTTGAAGATGTAATTCTTGTCTCTCTGATCCCCTCGCGGGTGCAACACAGCAAACAGTAACAAACACAAAGCGCCTCGGGGCCAAGGCTGGGGGTGGGGGGCGGGGAGGGGGCCGCCGAAGTTTCGCTTTGGCGTTGGGGGGCGCGGATGGGTGCTTGTCGGGGCCCTGGCCCGGCTCCCCTGGGCGGCCCGCGCGCGTTTCAATGGGCGCGGGCGATGCCCACATTGTCGCTGTGTTTGGTTGCTAGATCGAGCCTGCGTGCTGCCGAAGCAGGGCGCCGAGTCCATGCGAACTGCCATCTGATCCGCTCTTATCAATGAAGCAGCCGATCATGGCGGATGGCCCCCGGTGCAAGAGGCGCAAACAAGCCAATCCCAGGAGGAAAAACGGTAAGAAGCGGCCCGAACCAAACTTTTCCGGGCCACTCCGCGGCTGGAGACCCGGGGAGAAGGAGGGGGAAAGGGAAACGGAGCCGAGGCGGCGGCGGCGGCGGCGCCCGGGGCTCGCGGGCGAGCCTCTCTCCGTGGCCGGCGCCGCAGCCCGGCGCGCGCGGCGACTGGACCCGGGGAGTTGGGGAAGTGCCGGGCAAAGTGAGCGCGGGGCGCCGGGGGGCTCCGAGCCCCGGGGTCCGGCGGGGGCCCCGCGCCCCCACCCCCGCCGCCCCCTCGTGCCCCCGCCTCCGCCCTCCCTTTGCCTCCGCCTCTCGCTCCGCTGGCGCCCGGTCCGCCGGGTCCCCTGGCCGGGCTGCGGGAGCGTCCGGCGAGGGCAGGGCGGGGGCCCGGGCGCCAGGTCGTGCAGGATCCCGGGGCGGGGGGCGGGGGTGGCGGAGGAACTGCGAGGGCGGGAGAGGGGGCCTGGGGCTGCGCCTCCGCGAGGCTTAAAGTTTCTTGCCGGAGTGTCGCGGCCGCCTCTCCGTACGCCAAGTAACGGTCCGCGGGCAGCGGGGCCCGGCCGGGCGCGCCCCGACCTCGGGTGGGAGGGACCCGGCCGGCCCTGCGCGGGGTCCGGCGGGGTCGGCGTGTGCTCGGGGGTGGGTGGTTCCTCTCCAGCGGGCTCTGGCCCCACGCCGGGGACTGGCGGAATCGCGGAGAGCAGGGAGACTTTTCTGGGCAGTTTTCTACATGGTCAGGAGGAGCCCGTTATCCAAGCTGAGTCAGGAAGGAGGAAGGAGATGGGGGTGCGAGAGGGACACACCGACCAGAGGTGGGAGATTAAAGGGGTGGCTGTTAATAAAGTCCGTCTTGGAGAAAGGCAAAGAAGGGATGAAGAGAAGGGGGGGGGGGGGGAGAGAGAGAGAGAGAGAGAGAGAGAGAGAGAGAGATCGACCCCCTAGGTATTACCCCCGAACAAAATCGTGGGAATAAAAGAGAAAAGTGATTGGCAAGAGCGCAGAAGGAGCCTGGGGGAGGGGAGAGAGCTGGGGACCGGAGAGGGTGCCGGGGGTAGCTGACAGAGGATACTGAGTTTGAAAAGAAAAAAACCAACCCCCCAAAACAAACAAGCGAACTAGCGCCAGCTCAGACTGGGAAAGGAAACTTCTCGCTCCCTTCGATCTCAGCTTTATCACCCGGCGCGGGGCCGCGCTGACGCTCCGGAGCCGGACGTGGGGACGCGGCGCCAGCCCGGCCTCCGGCCTCCCGCAAATGCAGCCCGCACCTCTCGGGGACCGCCCGGCCCACTTGGAGCAACTTTCCTCTAGAGAGGACAATTGTGCGCGCCCCCGGCCTGCCCCGGAGCTGCGCGGCGCAGGGAGGGGGCGGCCGGGGGCGCAGTGTGGGGTGCTGGAGGGAGAGAAAACACAAAGACGAGAGAATTTTGATTAGAGACAAATCATGCTTCTCTCTCTGTCTCTGCCTCTCTAGGGTGTGTGTGTGTGTGTGTGTGTGTGTGTGTGTGTGTGTGTGTATCTTTTGCTTGTTGTGGTGGAGGTGTCGAGCCATATGGGGGAGTGATAGAGGAATTTTAGTCAGAAACTGTTCGTTACGTTATCCTGCCTTTTCCCTTTGTGCTGCCTTTGATCTATTTGCTTGGCTTAGTATTACAAAAAAAAAAAAAAAAAAAAAAAAAAAAACAAGTACAATAATATATTCTGAGCTGCTTCCCCAAGATCCAGTTCAGGCTGCCTCTTTTTAAGTCAGTCTCTCCTCTTCCTCTCCCTCTCCCTCTCCCTCTCCCTCTCTCTCTCTCTCTCTGTCTCTCTCTCTGTCTCTGTCTCTCTCTCTCTTAATTTAATTTTTTTCTTCATTCTGGTATCTGGCATTATTTAAGGTGGTCCTTACACAGGAGACCTCCCCTTCCCCATCTCTGGGTAATTTAGTAGACACTAAAATTATACCTAATGTCCCCCTCTCCTCTCTTGTGTTTCCTCTGTTCCTTTTATTAAATGTTGGTTATTGATTTTCTAAAATCAATGTCTGTTGTGGGGCTTTTTTCCCCCTCTTACAAGTATCTAAAGCACGGTGCTGATCAACTGGATAACAAAAGCTTTGTGTCAAGGAGGCTTTTTTTTCTTATGTTAAACAGTCATTTTTTTTTTTTTCTGAGAGAAAAGAGAATGAGATATAAAGCAAGGTTCCCAGAAGTGTTCTTTTGCAGAAGAGACTATTTAGAATGTTTGTTTCTGCTTTCCTGCCTCCTCCCACCCCCTTCGGGATTTTGCCACCGATGACCAGCCTGGCCCCGGCAGTGAGGTCAGGCCAGAGCCCAGGTCTGGGGAAACAGAAGGCTCCAGGCTTCCTGGGAACCCTGAGGGGTAGGGGTTGGCAGAGAGGAAGGCCTGCTGGGGGCTTCGCAGGTGAAACAGAGTGCCAGGGAGGTGCTCAGCTGTGGACACTGCAACCATATCCCCTCCGCCCAACTAGTAACTTGGGAGAAGCCTCAACACTCCGAAATGGAAAGTTGAATTGCAAATTTTGAGGCATTTATCTCAGACCTTGCATACTTACCAGCAAGCCTTCCATTGCTTACAGCTTCTCTAACTTTTACTACCTGTCTCTCTTTCCGAATAATCTGTGTAAAACATGCTGTGAATTAGTTACTTGTCAGTGTTTTTCCTTGGGTTTAATCTGACTGAGCAAAATGCCCTGGTTTAGAGAAGCAGGTAGAAGAGTTTTCTTCCCCCGTTTTCATTTTCTTTCTCATCAAGCACATATCCAATGCCTTTCCCTTTGGGAATTGCCAGGATTTATCTGAACTGAGTGGATTTTTCTTCTTTCCTGGATTCATGGAAAAGATGTCACTTTTGAGCTTGTGTCTTTGCTGATAACACTAAATATGATGATGCTTATCAAAATCATATAGAAATTCCTGGAAAGGAATAATGGCAATACTAATCACAGAAGTAAGAAGCTGCAAGGAAAAAAAAAAGATGGTCATCCAGGAAACTAGAATGGCACTTTATATAATTTTAATGAAGTCAACAATGTATATATAGACAGAGGCGACAAGAAGAAAAAACATGTAAAGCAATTGTGTGTGTGTGTGTGTGTGTGTGTGTGTGTTTGAAAGGCTGGTCAAGAACGTGAGTTAGAAGACGATGCTGTACACAATTATTAAAAAGCAAAGGAGAAGGAGGCAGTTTGAGGGTAATAAATGTGCAAAGAGAGAAACAAGAATCTAAAATCCAGCCTTCAAGATTCTCAGGCCAGCAAGATGCTTGGCAAAGACAGTGCCAGGGCCAAATTAATCCATAGCTGACAGTCTCCTTTCCCCCACATGGAAAGGATGAAATCTCTTCCCAGAAAATAAGATGTGCAGGAGGAAAGGGGGAGAGGGGTGAGGGGAAGGAGGCAAAAAGCAAGTTGCCGGCAGACAAGAATGTGTGTCAGTTTCAAGAAAGTTCAGTCAGATGATCTTCAGTCGCCTGACTCACTTTGTAACACTTTCACTGAAGCTGGAGAGGAGGGGGGAAACCCAGCCCCCCCCCCCTTTTCCATCCCCCTGATTATACCCCACTATCTCCACACAGCCTTGGAGACAGAAATGAGCACTTGGAGCAAGAGATGCCCGGCTGTTGCCTACCACTGGCGCGGCCGGGGTTGTAACTTGCAAAGTTTGTTGCTTTAGCCCCTGATTGGGGCTTCGGCTCCTGGGGATGCTCCGGCTTCCCTCCTGCCTCCTGAGGAGCCTGGAAGATGGGCCAGCCTCCCCAGCCCACTGCCTTCCAGCATCAGCCTCTGAGAAATCGCACATACACATGCAGGTTGTGACAAAGATCAAATCTGGAAACCGCTTGCTTCAGAGAAGGGAGTGAAGCCGTCTTTTAAAAGAAAACTGAATTAGGAGTGGAGGGGGAAAGGAAATGGAAGAAAGAAGGAAAGAAAGAAAAGTTAAATTTGATTTGTCTTCAAACTTTCAGTTAAAGGGTTGGGGATTGTGTGGGGGAGCGGGGGAGATATTTACAAATGCCTCTGGTCTCTGATTTCCAGTGGTAAAGACAAGGGATAAAGTTGGATGTTTTCAGGGCTTTGGACCCTAGGGGAGAAGCAATCAGATGAGCAGAAATGATTATCCTTTTTTAAGATAAGCCCTCTCTCCTTACCACTTCCTTAAAGGGAGTGGAGGCGCTGGTAGTGATGCTTAGAGGCAGCGGAGGACGGAGAAGTTGCTTCCGTTTCAGAGATGCTTAAGTAAAAAGGGAAAGAAATGCATTGAGCCCCTTCTCAAGGATGTGGCTCCTGTCTGTCCTCTCCGAGAGGTGAAGTTGGGCTGGGGCTGCCTGGAGTCAGAGCCCCTTAGTACACACTGAGGCAGGGAAGTTTCCCTCGGATTACGATCAGTTTCCCTCGGATTACAATCGCTTCAAACTTGGTTATCTTTGCAAGTGGGGAAATCTTTTGCAAGTAGCTTGCTTCACAGGGTTGATGAGTTTATAGGGAGACTGGTTTTGCTGATTCTCAAAGCACTCAAAGGCAGTTGGTGTGGCAGGTACCAGTACTGAGGGCACTCCAAAGATAGCTATCTCCATCCTTTTCTCTCTGTGGAGATCTCCGTGCAAGTTTCGTCATGCTGCACACACACAGGACTGGGGGCTATGTATCTAGACTGATCTATTTGTTTTATTTCGGTTTGGGAAAACTAAGTCCACTGGGGCAGAAACATGCCTGCTTTCGTAGCAGAGCCACTAGCCTGCTGGCACCCACAGTGGGACGCTCCACCAGGGGTAAGGGCGGGCTAAGGATTTTAAACTTTACATTGTTCTTCTGTTGCCAAATAAAAACAAATTCATGTCTTCAAGCATTTATTTCCGAATATGATTTGAATAAAGCCAAGATTAAAGTTCCCTGCCAAACTGCTATGTCACATGTATGCGATGCTTCCCTCCTTGGTGGCTTAATTTGCTCAAAGTAAAGAAAATTCCAA
Source organism: Neofelis nebulosa (assembly GCF_028018385.1). NCBI lineage: Eukaryota > Metazoa > Chordata > Mammalia > Carnivora > Felidae > Neofelis > Neofelis nebulosa. The sequence goes on from NC_080783.1 coordinate 86,568,664, forward strand.
GAGGTTCTTGAAGCCCCTAATGCCGTGTTAAGTATATTTCCTTGGGAAAATGTATGTCTACCCTGAAGGTAGGGAAGGACGGTGTGGCCAGCTCTCTAGCAGTGCCGCGTTTATTCTAAGATGTGGGAGATTCTTTTCCCTACAACAGTTTTTGTCATCTGCATTCCTCCAAGGCTTTTAAGGTGCATTTTCTTCTGTGTGAAAGGGAACTCTTTGTCCTTTTCCTCTCCAGCACCGTGGCTTCCCAAGGTAGACACTATTTTGTGCCTGTCACAGAGAGAGGGAGTGCAGGTTTGCAATGCTCACAGACAATTGATTGTCTGCCCTAATGTGTTTCATTTACATGTTTATAACGTCAATGGTGCTGGGGTGTCCACTGTACCATTCATTCCCGCATTCCCACAAGGGGGCAATTGTCTGAATGGCCAAGTCAGACACCTTTTTGATTGCTCTTTGGTTGTCTTTTTAGAGCAAAGAAATAAAGGAGGAAAATCTGTGATGCAGAAACACTAGTTGAAAATATACAGAATTAAATGTCACCACAAAAGCAGATGTTAACATAAGCTCAAATATGCTTTTTCGCCAAGATGTGAGGGTTGAAAAAAATAATTCAGAGCAGAGGGAAGGATGATTTAAAACCAATAAATATAGTCCTCTTCCCCCCCTCCCAATTTCTTTTCTTTCTTTAGCAATCGGAAGATGAAATGTGATTTTCCTTTTCATTTTTAAGCCTTGAAACATCTAGGCACCTCCCCATTATTTGTATGTTTGCTGTGATTTGTGAATTTTGTGTATATTTACATAGCTCTGTTTATACCAACAGCGTCAGCTTACCACTTGGAAAACCTATTGAATGACTATTTGGGCTGTGGGGAGTGTAAACTTTTAAAAAGTAAGATCCAAGTATTTCATCAAGCATTTTTTTAAAAAGGAAAGCAGTAAAAATCAGAAGACTCTATGGAAGTCTTTGCCTTAATAGCTATGTGCCACTTTTATCTTGGGTGACAGTCCTGTCAGAGTGAAAACTCTCAGGAAAAGTGTAACTAGTAGTTACAAAGTAAATAAAGAATTTCGTTTTAAGGTGTTCTGTATTGTTTTTATACTGTGTGTGTGTGTGCGCGCGCGTGTGTGTGTGTGTGTGTGTGTGTGTTGTCTTGTGTTTCCTCTGAGAAAAGTGAGAGGAAAAGCCATCCATGTGTGTGTTTTTGGCTTTTCTCTTCATTCAGTTCTCCCCTACATATTATGCATATATGTATCACACATGAATACATCTGCTTAAAAAAGGAAAGATTTCACAGTTCAGATGGTGCCTTGCTGGTTCATTAAGGTAATACAGTTATTAGAAGTTGGTCTGATTTCGCGTGTGGTCCATAAGGAGAGAAAATACTAACTCTTGTGTCATCTGGTAGGAGGTAAATAGGGTGGGGAAACTTTAATAATTTTGTAGTAAATTAGGGAGAAAAAATCGCTAGTCTGTGAAAAGATTTTTGCCTCTCCGGGAAGACACGCACAGTAGCTGCACCGTTAGCTGAACCCCTGACACGGCGGTCTTTTGAATGCCTTAGGTATGATTTCACTTTCGCTCACATCAATGCTGACCTGAATGCCTTTCATATCTGATCCGCTGTGTCTCTCCCAGTAAACATCCCCTGAGGGGAGAACAAAGAAAGGAGCTCTTCTTCTTCTTAATCACAATTCAGCCCTTTCACCGCCGGCAGGCTCCATTTGCATTCTGCCACGGAAAGCCAAGATGAAAAGAAAGAGAGAGAGAGAGAGAGAGAGAGAGAGAGAGGAGAGAGAAGAGGAGAGAGGCCGAGGGTAGTAGCTGAGTAAAATAACTTAGGTGTTTGTGGCTGTTTGTTGGGCTTTCCCTGGTTACCAGCCTTATATAGTTGATGCTTGACCAGGCCTTGTCCCTCCTGACAGGCATATAGTGTTACAAGATGGCATGTCTGTACTATTCATGGCCACCCGCTCAACACTTGAGGTAAAAAGTGTCAGAGAGGGATCAAATTCTCCCTCAGAAGCCTGTTAGACTTGGGGTCAGGTGTGTGGACTTCCCATCTTGAGTGCTGCCTACTATTTGGCTTTACTTATTGTTTACCATCAGACCAGGGAGGTAAGGGCACTGGGGGGGGGGGGGGGCGCGCAGCTGGAGGCTGCTCTGGAGGAGAGAAGGGATAAAGTCTCCCAAGGCCCTGCTCTGGTTTCAGGGATGGGTGTCTGGCCCAGAGAAAAAGGGAGAAGTGCTTACACCCAGCCTGAACACGCTGATAAATCTTCAGGAAAACTGGAAAAGACTTTCCCATTTTTTCCCCTGACTTTTTATGATAATTCATATTTTCAAATGAAAGGGGAAAAAAGCCAAGAAAGAAACTCTCAAATGAGCCAAAAAGGAAAAAAAAATTTCTCTGAAAAGAATTTTAGGGGGAAAAGTTGTTCTATTTTAAAAAGCTTTGAGGGCTGTAAAGTGCCACGTTTTTCACACCTTCTTCATACTTTTTTTTCAGATTTTTTTAGTATGTTTAACATTTGTGAGATGACAGCCTTTTTGTATCTCAAACTGGATGCTTCAAGATTTGTAGGGAGGGGTTGGTGGTATTCACGTTCTCCTGAGAAAGAAAGTTTATGCCTCAAGGGCTCCTTCTTACTGGGAACTGTTTAAACCCTTGCAGGCGGACCTGTCAGGTTTTACTGTGTTATTTGCCTCCATTTTCAACATGCAAAAGTAACATGCAGTTAATGGTATCGGAACGAGACCACAGCAAGAGCAGAAAGCTCTCGTGACAACTTTTCAGCTACATTATCTTGCTTCTAAACTGCCTTGTCTTTTTTTTTTTTTCCTTTCTGAAACCAGTTTTAGATACCAACAGTTTTTCAACATAGATTAAGTACATAATGCGCGTGCGCGCACACGCACACGCGCACACACGCAAGTTTAGAAGTGCAATCGCTTCGAGTGAATAATTGGAAATGGGGGCTGTTCTTATAGCCACGGTGCGGATTTCACTTATAAGAGCAAAACTAGCAGAGATATTAGAAGTTGTACATGAGCATGTGACAGAGATTCCTGATTTTTTTTTCTTTTTCCCAGAAGATTTACAGAATTTACAAAAAGAGATTATCCCTACACCTTCCACCCCTCCTATCCACCCCCATGACCCAAGCAATGAAGGATTTAGGCAGATTTACTTCAGTAAACACCTTTGGACACTTGGGGGGAAAGTGGGAGTCTGTTTGCAAAAGGAGGCTTTTGTTAAGTGAGGTACCGGGATAATGCTTTACCAGGCAGCTGTGATATTAACCTACCCAGCAATGCGGGAACACTCCTTAACTCTTTGAGTGCCTGGCCCTTTGCACTCAGCAGATAAAATCCTGGCTCTCCAAAGACACTCAGAATTCTGGTTCTAGCAGTTTAATATTCAGACAAGTCTTGTAGACATGAAAACTGTTCAAGCTTTTAAAACAATGTGGTTTAATTAGATGAGGTGGACTTACATTGCTCATAAGCCCTCCAAATGGTGGTTTATAATTGGCAAGAAAAAAAAAGGAATCAAGGCAGCACATTAAAAATTCCAGGAAATATCTTTAGAAAAGCTATTTTCATTTCCAGCTTTTAAAATATTAGACTATGGTAGCTAGAGGGAATGAAGCAGCTGGGGCCTCTCTCCTTACTATAAAAGACACCAGAAGTTTGTGATGAAGAAAGGGGCTTCAGCTCAAAAAGCTGTAAGAGGCCAGTTGGGACAGTGACACTATCGCAGCCCTCGCATCTTTTCTAGGGGGAAGTGTTGCCTATCTTTCGGAGCTCGGAAGGTCATGTGAACCTCAGAGTCAGGGCCTCAGGCCGACTGTTACCAACGTGAGACTTGCCAAAGCAAGCAGAGAGGCATTTATAAGAGGAAGGAGTTAATGGTTATTTTTTGCTGGGCACAAGAATAACTTTACAGGTGTTGCATTTGGGCTTAAATAAGATTGCCTTATTTAGTTTCGAAAAAGAGTGTAGGTGTCAACGTTCAAGCAGCCACAAATGTGTGAGAAAGTAAAGGGTATGAGACATGACAGGATTAAAGGTGTTTGCTATGTTGTTACACCGTGTGTCAGGCTGCAAGCTCCCTTTGTCACAGCCTCCTGGTGATTTGACAGCGCAGATCTACTTCCCTTCTAGGTGAGACAGCATTTTTTAACTGGAGTTATAAATATGGTACACCCTTCGAGTTGCACCCTGCCTCCCAGATCCACGAATCCTATTTGAAAGCATCTTGCCCTGAGACACAATGAACAAATGCTGTATACAGGGGGCTGTGTGCTCGGGGGCCCGGGCATAGCCAGCATCACAGTAGCTGGCATTGACTGTTGTTTGGCAAGAAGGTCCTTTGCCAAATCATCCAATAATTAAGTTTTATGTTATTTGTATGAACGACCAAGCATGCAGTATTCCTTTTCAAATCAAAGGGAGGCTTAAAATTACTTTTTGAACACTTTCAGACCATGGTCAGGTCACAGTTTGGGGGCTGAATTAAAATGATCTCATTCATGATCTAATTGAGGTTGGCAAAACCTTAACAGTAGCAGGAGTACATAAATATAAATCAAAGACCAAAATTTAGCAAATCATATCATTTGCTAGAAATCTGCTCATGAATTATTCCCTGATTGCCAACCCAGAAGTTAAACTTTGTCTCCCCTCAGCAACAGTAACTGTGCGTGTTTTGTCAGACTCCTGACAGGAAAGTTAGAGGAGCTGAAGAGAGAAGGAAGATGGTCAGTGTCTCATCTGATATTGTGTGTTTGTGACCCAGGAACATTTGAGAGCTAATAAAGCCCAGTGCATTACAGTGGATGCTGGAGTCTTGGTTAGAAATTAATATGGGCTCTTCTGAAAACCAGACTTTGGAAGAGCAAGCATCGGGGACACGTAAGGGATGTAAGGGGAGCAAATATTTCGAGAAGGATCCGAACTTTGCTTTCATTTTTCAGTGGAGGAATGTAATCGTCATAATGATTTATGATTTTTTTTTTTTTACAAACTTAGTTCTGTTAGTAAGCTGAGTTGAGGGGCTGAGATTTGAAGGAACTGTTAGAATGAAAAGACAATACTGAAGGGCTTGTGTGCACATTTAAGTTACCTTTCCTTTAAAAAAAAAAAAAACAAAAAAAAACCAAAACACTACTATAAAAGTAAGATCCCGGGTCACTTTTCCTGTAATCCATGGGCTTAAATGTCATGTTCTCTTGTATATAATCTGTTTTCAGTTATTCATCTTTCTGGGTTGCTGTGTGTTATTTCAACCTAAACCCACACACACTCTGCTTCAAACTGGAGGAGACCTAATTCTGAACTTGAAATTAAAATTTTAAATCCCACTTAAGTGAAGATATTTTTCCAAGCAAATGACAAACGCAGTACTGGTCAGTTTAGCTAACTTTATCACAAGAGCAAATATATGAAGGTGTATTTTTAAGTCACAACAATAAGGTGGAAACATTTTTAAATGATCTCAGTCGATGGAGGTCAATAAGTACATTCTTTTGGGAACAGGTCATTGTCATTAATGATTTCCCATGACAAAAAGTCAAAACATACTCTACATTAAAAAAAAAATGTAATGGATTCCTCTCTAATAGTTAGGTTGTTAATATGACAATATGGTGATTTTTGTTCTTTCTATAATTTCGTATTTCTTTTTATAATCAACTCTAGGAAAGAAAGGTACTCCCGATCAGGTGATAGACACTCCCTTCTATAAATGAGCAATCTAATAAATCAACAGAGGAAGATATCATGCTATTTAAGATCTGAGATTTTTTCCTCTATCTTAAACAGAAGAGTAAATTTCAAGGAATTCAGTGCCCAAGTGACCTGCAATGTACTGTACAGGCTTCACTGTTGCTTAGTTTAAATTATATCTATATTGTCTTATATATCTGAGTAACTGTAATCAAAGAAACTTTGCAATTTGCCTATTCTTGGAAGTACCTAACTTTCTATTTTAGACACAAAGCACATCAATGGAAGTGTTTCACATCATGAGATTTCTAAGTTTTAAGAGGTGAGGTTTATATATAAAGAACTCAGTAAGCTGTGTTTTCATAATAAAGAGACCCATTAAAAGGGGAAAATCTCTAAACAAAATGGTTGTCCTCTAAAGATTTCCCATCACCTTTGCTCTGCTGATGGGAATTTGAAAACTACATACAGCCCATATGCACACATTCCACATGCACACATACACAAATACACCCTCGAACCCCAACCCCGACTTTTCCTCTTTGACTACAATCATACAGCTTGTGAATGAAATATATTCATATGAAAATAGTAGAGGTGAAGAATTAACGTAGACTCCTGTTTGCTAAGATTTATTTTAAGAAAGAAAAAGTGTTCCCTATGCCACATGATTCTTACAAAACTTACTTGCATCTATTAATCTAAACTTTAAGTGTATTATTTAGGATAAATTACAAGCTTCATGCTTTTAAACTGTTATCCCCCCCCCCATTTTCCTTCAATATTACCAACCTTAACATGGATTATGCTAACTTGATTGCAAATTATTATGGTTTTTAAAATGGCATTCAGGAGTCTGGAATAAAGATCGTATTTTAAAGTAGTGTTTATAATATTTAAAAGGAAAAAAAGGGGGGCAGGAATTTAACTATACTGAACACTTAGAAATGTGTGGAGTTTATACTTGTGCAGATAAAGTGTGAGGTAGCCTTACCCTGTGAAACCAAGACCACAAATGATATGTGTCAGTAGGTTCTTTGATAGGGCTTCTGGCCACAGTGTTTTTGTGCTGTCAAACTGCTGTGTTGAACAAACACCTCCTCTGGGACAAAGTGATAAATGCAGAGACAGGCTGGCTTCAACCAGTCTCAGCAACCTCCTCAACCACACCCCCCCCCCCACAAACTCCCAGGCCCGTCTCCCCCTCCCACAATCCAGCCACCTCCCCACCCGCTTTGCCCCTCTACCTGAAACTGACATTTCTAGAGAGATGCCCAGGGTTTTTCAAGGTGTCAGTGGTGAGTAATTATTGAAACTTCCCAAATCTTGTGAATCAGGACTCTCAAACTACAGGCAAAGTCTTTTTCTGGCAGGCTTTATCTAGTCTTTTTTAAGTGGAACTGGACCGAGCTTCTAAACTTTTGCCAGCTTGAACTTTTTCCACCTTTGCTTAATCATTTGAAAACCACTTGCTTTCCTCTCGTCTTTCCCCCAGTCGCTGGAGTTTTTATTTTCTAATGTCCAAGCAATTACGTTGTGCAACACAAAACAAAATTTTGCCTTAAAAAATCCAAACACTGTTCCCTCCTACTTTTCACTTTCCAGCATTCTTTTAGGGCTAACACTTCAAATGTATAGCCAATGGATTTTTTTTTCCTTCTCTCTCTTGGAGCCATTATTCTCTGACTAAAACCTGTTTACTGGTGCCTTTGTGTGTGCTTTTTTTCTTCCCCTGACATTAAATGAATTTCCATCTTCTACTTCTGCAATCTCTAAGAAATAGATAAACCATTATATTTTTTCCCGGCTCGTATTTTAAAGCGGTGATCCTGACAGCAGGACGATTATTGCACTTTATGTTTTAGTGGATGTTTGCTGTTGCTAGTTACAGCAACACTTATCATAAGACAGCAAGAAAAGAGTAGTCCCTGGTAATTAAAGTAATGAAATATTCATTTACTCTACCTTTTCTGTAGTCTCACAAATTAGGCTGCTACATTTAATGCCTGCACTGCCTCTGTTTTTATTATAATGGCAGCTTTCGCATCTGCAATTAGGACTAATTCTGACAGTTACAATTTCTGAGGGATGGTAAACAGTGAACGAGATGTGCAGCAGAGGTATTACACGTGAAAAGCCCTTGTCTCTTTAACCTTGTTGTTTTTTTTCTCTCAGAGGTTACCTTTTCCCGATGGTGCAAAATCGACTTGACATAACTGTTCATCAGTTTCAGGGTTTTCCCTGGAGGTATTTGCATCAAATCAGCCCAGTCAAGCTTCAAGTTGAAATTGGCAGGCCAGAAACTGACAGGGTAGAGACTGGAAAAGAGACAGCTAAAGAACAGGCAGTAAACTGACAGTAGCAGAGTGAAAGACGGAGGGGGGGGGGGCGGGCTCGAGAGCAAGAGCTTTTCAACTTTACTGTAAGGGAAATCTCAACTCCTGTACGCATCTCAGTAGCAGTGTATCCTGGAGGAACTTGAAAGGTCGAGAGATTCAGAACACCTTCAGCTAATTCTTACCACTGGGGCTCAGCAGCCCTGCTCTGGGGGGCTCACTCTGATTGCATCTGATTGGATGCCTAAAGAGGAGTGGGCACACTTAATTAAACAGGAGCAAAGTTCTGAGGCACCTCCTCAGCACTTATTAAAGCTTGAAAGCCAAATCTCATGATCACTGTTATAGGACGAAAATAAGGCAGTTTGGTTTTTTTTTTTTTTTTTTTCTTTTTTTTTTTCTAATTGTTAACTTGTAGGGAAGTTAACAATCCTTCTCTATACCAGGTTTGTTTTCTCGGGTTTCTACTTGGAAGCAGATTAAATGTTCACAGAGACCAGAGCTCAGGAGACTGTCAATTCAAAAGTTTGTGCATTTTTGTCAACAAAAACAGCCATGTAGCAAAAAATATATTTAAAGAGATACTCCTTTGAGTGACATGGGGTTGTAGGTTCTCTTTGTCAAATAACCCCCTCATATCCTGATAACACAACACAAATAGAACATTTATCCAATTGCTTAAAGGCCAAAAAAAGTGGGAAAAATCTTAAAATAGCAATGACATTAAACTTTTTATTTCAGTATTGGGATTGTCACTTTAAGGGAAAAAAAACTATGATTGCAAAACTTTTATAATTGCTCTAACAAAGAACACAAATATGAAAAGTGCTCTCTTTGCCTGAGTCCGTTTTTTTCTTTCTCCTCCATGTCTATTTTTTGAAACCAATATTTTTTGTCATTCTTTCTCATCTCTTCTAACTTTGCAGGAGGGTGGGTGTTGGTGTCCTTACTAGATGATTTAAAATCCTCGCCACTTTCCAACTAGACTTGGGGGTCGAATAAGCCCTTGCTTTCAAACCGTCTTCAGGCTCTGTGTATGACAGGCATTGGCTGATCTGCTGATGCCCATTCGACAGGCACTGTTGAACTAAAGTGGTGTGACGGCACAGTTTTGTTAAGCTGTGAACAAAGGGCTGAAGATGCCTTCCTGGCATCGTCCGTGTGCATATTGGCCTTGTCACAGTTTTGCTTGATTTAATGCTCTGTTTATTCCTAGATATTAAAACTTAAATTCCAAACAATATGTTTTCAAATACGACATACCAACTTTATTTTAAAAGCTTTAACTTTGAAGATCCTAGGGTTCATTTCCTCCTCCAGTTTACACGTAGCCAACGTGAAAACACAGCTTTGGAAATAAATAGATTGCCAGTAGCCTTTTAACCGTTATCCATTTTAAAAGGGGATTCCAGTCTTAAAAAGTCTTATTAGGGTCAAAGATTTATTTTTCTTTGATCATTGGTTGAAAGTCATTATTTATTTCAACAGTGGATTCTCGTATAAATTCCTAAGGAAAAGTTACCTTGTGTGTACATGGGCTGGGCAGACTTTTAAAAAGATACATTATTAAAAAGATAGTCGGTGTTGAAAGAAACCACTTACAAATACCTGTAAGGGTAGGCACATTGCTACCAGCAAGGAAGAAAAGAATGAAGGGAGTTTACTTTCAAATGAGTCCTATTTAACAGACAGCAGGAGAATTAGAGTTGGGATTGAAAAAGAAAATAATTGTTGTAAAAATCCCCGTTCCACAGACAACAGCTATAGCTCTTCCAAAGAAAAGTTAAGTTTAGTACTAAATTTAGATCCCAGTGTCCCGTTGAATGTGTCTTGAGCTTTATCTCTGCCCGGGGTTTTTGTTCCCTCTCTGCCTCTTTTTCCTCCTCCAGGTTTGCTTCAAGTGTTTGCTAAGAGATTAGTTAGCAAGTTTATATTGAGGAGGTAGCCATGGGAAGCAGCTCTCTGCTCGAAGGAACGCGCAGTGGGTCAGAGTGTGAAAACACGGGGAGCTAAGGCTGACCAAGGCCCGGGATCAGGTACTTTATTTTCTCCCAAAGACAGACTGCTCACAGAAAGGCTTGTGGGATGACATCTCGTCCCAGCAGGAGCACAGATGCTACCACTTTTAGAAACTTCCAAATAAGCAGTATTGCTGGAACAACTTTATGAAAAAAAAAATTGTTTTAATCTATTGCCAGATCACTCCCTTTTCATTATGTAAAGAGGCTATAATTTGAGATATTCAAGGTTATTTTTACCTCCATTCATAAAACAACATCTTTCCCGAGAGCTGTTCTGAGTAAGGTGAGGAAGGGTGGTAAAGGAGAGAAACATATTGAGCATTATGAAAGTATTTCTGCTAATAACTCACGAGACTGCACTAAAAATCAGAAATTAAATCTCTAGAGTGAAACACAGACCCATGTCTACCTGCCCTAAGCACACTTTCTCAGCAATGACAGTTTTACTAACTGAAATGAATTGCCTTTTTTCTTTCAGTAGTGGTTTTACTCAGTGCTCATTTATACCAGCTAATTTTCACAGCCAGAAAGGGTGACACAGGTAGGGGTGACTAGGCAGGAGTAAGCTTTTATTGCTAGTTTTTGTGTAATATCGTACATGAAAAAGACACCCTGCTAAGAGTATAGCTCGCCATGTGGGCTCTTCTCTTAGTTTCATGAGAGATTTTGTGTTCGATCCCATTGTTGTGAACAAGATTTAGACATGCAAATCTCCAATCTGGCAAAAGAATGGATCTTTTAATATATTAATGGGGGCAGATTCTTACTTAATATATGAAGTAAACTTTGGCATTGGTTTGGTGTTTTCTATTAATACTTTGTTAGCAACTATTTATAAAGGAGACAGACAAATACAAGCTGATCCAAATAGTCCTCCTGCCCCAACCTCTAGCTCAACATCATCTGCTTTGTTGTGCCAACTCATAACATTCTATCCGTAAAATGCTCTAAATACAGCCATCATCTTTGCTATATTTTAGAACAAACGTATGGCTAGAACCAGCATCGCTTGTCCCCTCTTAATGAACTGTCCTGCTTTAGGATCTTCTAAGGAATAGAGTGTAAAAAGAAGCAAAGTGGAAGATGAAGAGATCTCGTAAATAGTTTCCTTTGAACATCCACAATTGCTTGCATGGCCTTTCCCCTTTTTTTCCAGGCCAGCAGAAATGGCCTGGCCCAGGGCTCATCCAAGTGAGCACATTTCAGAACAATTCATTGGATAATTTGAGGGAGACACCAGCCCTGTGATACCAACGAGGTGCATCGACTGAGAACTTTCCTGAGATTGGGAGTGGATGTGATGTTAGCAGAGGGCATTCCTGAAGGGATTTCTAATTCATGTGAGAATAGTAAGCCTAGATCTTCTAGCCATCGGCCAGCATCAGGTTTCAAATAAACAGATATTGATGGCTGTCTTTTCCCCCCTTCCCCTTCCTAGCTGAGTGAAGAGCGAGCTGTGTTTCACATAAATAAGATCTTTGAATGTATCTGCAATGAGGTAGGGCTTTAATGATCAGTATCTGCAAGCCAGGAGCGTGAATGCGATCTCATCGTATCACAGTGTAGAGATGAGATAGTCGAGAGGTACAGCACATCAGTGCATTGTGCCCGGGTGTCGGGAACAATCTTTCCATTGCCAAAGCAGCAACTCTTTATTTCTCATCATTGTTTCCTTACCTCACTTGGTACGCTTCTCGTGATACAGATCTGAGTGAGTTGTGCAAGCTTCAGCCTTGCCAGCCCCCAGCTCCCAGGCCTAGTACGGAGTAATTCATAAACTCACCATATTAGACTATCAGATTGAAACCAAGGGTTTCTACTAGTGGTGGAATTGGAAAGCCCATTGTTTTGATTATCATTTCATCAGCCCCAACTGATACTAGTATGCTCAAGGAAAACATACTTCAGTTACAGTTGATTTTCAGATTCCAAAATGGTGCTGCAAAGCCTGTGCATCTCTAATTATATTTTATGCTAGGCTGTGCAATACCAAAATATACGCTGCAGCAATCAGTGAGTGAACAGTATCAATCAATTTGTAAACAGATGAAGTCACTCATTCCCAAACTGGTTTTCCAAAAACAATTACTAAATTACAATAGAAAAAAATTGTACAGTTACTGTATTTGTGTGCTGTGTTACAATCAACATACCAGGGAAACAAAACAATTTAATGCAGAAAAATCATCATTCATCTACATTATAATTGCTTCTTTTTCACATCTACAGGGCGGTTAATTAAAATTGTGATTAAATGCGGTCGCGCTGCCTAAGATGTCTTGCCCAAAACAGGTGGTACAGAATTTAAAAGTAAAAAAAATGTAATTAGCATTGGAAATTGAGAAATTGCCTGTAAGAATCAGTGTTAATTTCAGTCAGTGATGAGGTAATTTATAAATGAATGCAGTGGAGGCTGTGCAAATGCACAATTGCCTTCCTTGCCATTCTTAGCATTCTCAGCATGCAGGTGAAAATGTTTTCAAAATATTGAGGTAATTTGAAAATCAATCCATGCATTCTGTATCTTTTTTCTCCCGTTTGCACCAAATGCTGAACAAATGCTGCCATAGATGGCACGATCCATCAGTTTTTTACTTCCTGAAAGCAATGCAGCACATATTTTAGACCCAGATTAGGAAACGTAACAATGCAAATTGCAAGCCCCAAATCCTTGCAGGAGTGAAAAATGGTACACCTGAAGTTGTGACTGGTGTAGATTTGGTTTTCTGTGCAATGCTCCCATCAATAAAATAGGACGTGGAAGGAAATTTTTTTCATGGAACATGTAGTCCAGATATAGAGAACTATTAACCAATCTAAAGAACACCTGAGGTTTTATGGTTAGAGTCTAAGGAAGAACCAGAGAGTTGTAATAGGCCAATACTTACCTTAGAGTCTTAAACCGTATCTTTCTCAATCTGCCTGAAATCCTCCAAAACTGGTGAATAAAGCTACAACTAAAAATTTTTTTTCCAGAATAAGAACTAAGAAATGAATTTACTGCTGATTAATAGCATCTCTTCATTTAACACACAAAGATGTAACTTTGTAACAAGGCATCGTACTGTCAACTTAATATAGTTTGAGCATGCTGATGGCACATTCTATTAGTACATGAGTAGATTCATAGTTCAGATACTATGTAAAAGTTTTTATTTACACTATGTTTTCATTCTTCGAATAAGAACCACTGAGCTTTTAAACTCTGCTTTTCATGAACAAAGTTTAACTTTCATATGCTTATGCTTACTGCCTGAACAATGTGAATTTAAATTATTTTAATAATTAATTGAAGAGAACATGGGGTTTGAATATCTGACCGCCAGTGGAGTTAAAGAGACTTTGAGGGACTTCTTAAGCATCCCTTTCCTGTATTTGGCATTCTGTAAAATGATCTCTCTGTATAAAGCCCATTCTAAGAATATGTTTAGTTAACTGTTACAGATCAATCTAATAATCAGATTCTCTTATGTAAAATATTCTCCATGGTTCTTTGCTGTTTGAGGCAGAAATCAGTGATTTCACTCCGAAGACATTCTTTGGGTAGCCCTGACATTTGGGGGAGAGAGCCAAAAAAAATAAGGAATAGTCTGTTTCCCTGACAGTATGCTTCTGTCCTCTGATTTCAGACCTGGTATCAGGCCTCCCCACCCATGACCCTTCCTCATCACTTTTTGGATACAAGAGAACAGTGCAATGTCGAGGTGATAACCCAACTGGTTGTTCTGATTGGCATGGCATCATTTCTTCCGTATTTAAATCTGTTTCCCATTTAATATTACAAGTAGAAATAAAATGAGACCTATAAATGGAGGAAACTGAAAGGTCACCATTAACTTCATGATCCCTCTGCGATCACCAGCTCCTACCCCCCACTAACTGTGACTAGGACGATTTCATCTTCCAGCAGTCAGTTCACCTTCGGTGAGGGAGAGTGCATGCTTCATCAAAGACTGGCTTCCCAGGATTCCCTTCAGGACCTGTGAACATAAGATCCTCAGCCACATGGGGCTCGGCTCAAATTTCAGGAGAGTGGTGGGATGGGGGAGGTACTATGACGTGCTCCAGGCTGTGCTGGTTCTGGGTTTACAAGGGGTCACAAAGGTTAGAGAATCACAGATGTCAATAGAGCTCCAGGCCCTACCCTTTGGAAAATTTGCAGTAGAAATCTTCTGAACTTGTTACATTTGGTTCCAAGTTCACAGAGCAACGTGTAGTTCTTGGGAGATTTTACCTATGTTAGTTTTATGGAGCCATGGCCATGATAATGACAATGTCTGTTATACAAACTCCCTCTTCCAAATAGCTTCCCCAAGATGCTCGGAAAAGGTCTGAACTACCTGGCTATACCAGCACTAGATTGGCCAGCGATTTGGTGTTTTAAGTCCTTTATTCTTTTCAAAGGTTGCCATGTGAGCTCACGTGATTCATTCCACTATGGCTAGTAGCAGGCCCTCCCTCTTCAGAGCTGATGTCAGGTTCATGGAAGAAAAATGCACCCTTTCTTTTTCCACTCATGGCTTCTTTTACCTTCATTCTCCAGGGAAATCTGGGTTTTGCATTATAAGAAAAAAAAATTTTGTTGCAAAAGTAATTAAAAAGTATGCCCACCAGGTGCTTTTTTGGCCTCTGGTATCCCACCAGAAAATTGCAGTGTTTATTCATGCTGCATTAATTGAGCATCTATAATGTGCAGGCGCCATACTTGAAGCTGCAGGTCCAAAAATGAATCCAAGCCCCTGAGAAGCTTGATGTCTAGCGGGAAGGGGGAGGGAGGTGCTCAAGAAATGAGAAAAACGTGGTGAGTGTTATAAAGAACTTTGTACCCAGTGAGTACAGAGTGTACAAGATGGCCTAACTAGATCTTAGAGCAAGTGGGGAGGGCAGACTTCCGGAGGAAGACAGCCTTTGAGGGCAGCGTGGGTCCCATGACTCTGATTTCACCCAGGGGAGTGAGGGAAGGGCATCCTGGGCAGTGACAGGCATCAGAGGAGGAAAATGTAGACCACTTCAGGTGCTGTCAGCCAACTAAGATGTGTGAACTCAGGTTGTGTGCAAACGGATGAGCTCAAGTTGAGTCTGCAGAAGTAGCCTTGGAGCAGAGGAAGCTCCTACGCCATGTTTCTGGCTCTGATCCAGCAAATAGGTGATGGTGAGCTTGTGAACCATTTTTTGAAGAAGAAGAATGACATAATCATATTTGTATTCCAGTGAAATGTCACTGGCAACTGTGTAGAAGCTAATATTATCTAACATTTATTGAGTACTGGTAATGTGCTGGGACCTGTGGATAAGAATTTTGCCTATGCCATCTGATGTCGCCCTGACAACAATTCTATCAAATAGATGCTATCATGTTAATACACCTTTTACAGATGAGGAAATTAAGGCTTAGAAAGGACATGAGCCTGGAGTGAGGAAGAAAGTTTATGGGTAAATGTTACCAGAATCGTGGAATTTCCAGGTACAAGTAATTGTGGAAGGACATTTGGAAAAGAAACCCAGCATTTGAAAAAGAGTTAACGTGAGGCAATTTGCTTCCCTTTCCGCTGGGTGAATGGTGAGCCTAAGTGGGGTCTAAGGATTTTTCATCCTCACAATTCTTCCTTTCATTCGTCATTATGCCAGTTTGTAAACGAAAATGAAACGTGATTCCTGATCCTCAAGAAACTGACACCAGAAGGTGTTACATCTTTGGGAGTTTGGAAAGAGACGGTTAACAGACAGCCCTTCAAGACAGTGGAATTTAGTAAACCCTGGAACACTGGCCTTGCTGATTTAATTCATGACATTAAGGCCTTCTTCGGCCTTATGAAGAAGCAAATGAAAATAATCCCTCTGCGATGACTGTTTTCCCCCTTTCCCGAATTAACTCTCCTATTGCCCAAGACTCACCAGTCCTCGAACTTCCAGATTCTTTACACTGCCTTATCTCTGGCATCCCATGGCAAGCCCCTAAAGCTGCTAACATTTTGTAACAACTATGTGACAAATTGTTGTGCTTTTATTCATGCGGGACATCTTTGCCAGGCTTGCTTGTTGTGTTTTCTGTTTGGCTGTGTCATGGGACCAAAGGTGCCTGCCTTTGTACAGCATGTCAAATCTGGTTAAGACGCAGCAAAACCACCCCCGCACAATGGCAGCGGTGGGCCAGGCCACAGGGCTCCAAACACAACCCAATTTTTCAGACCATCTTTTCTGCATATGGGGAGCACATTGGACAGCAGACAAGATGTTTTGTGATTTGGGGAATCTCTTAGAGACAAATTGTAGAGTGCAAGTGCGGTGTGGCTGGACTGCTGGGTGCCCAGTGAAGTGAGGAAAATCAGATACAGCACAGGCTGCAAGAATGAAGCAAGAATTCATATCTCAGTGCAGAACACGCAAGGTACTTTGCTCACACAGAGAGTTCACACGTAGACAAAAGCATGTTTGCTTGTTGGTTATTTGCAGGGGATTCTATGGGCATAGTCCGTGTGTATATTCACACATAAGCCTTCTTTATGCAGTGTGCACTGGTGAGGGTGTCCACACGTGAACATGGAAATGTGCTTGTGTAGGAAGACGATTTGCTGTTACAGATTTAAGACATGGGAAAGACCTCCTAGTTCACTGAGGCGTTTCTCTCCTAATGTAGTAGAAGCAGAATCTCTGTGTTTTCTACGGTTGTTTCAATAAAGGACTCTGTGTGTGTTTAAGGAAGGCTCAGAGCCGGGGACTGGCAAGTGCTCCGATGACGAACACTGAGGACTGTTCTTTCTATAAAATGACTGCAAACTTTCTAACCTAAGTCACTTTGGGCTGCCATTTCTCAATGGTCTCAAGGTATCCTGGGGATGATTTTCCCTTAAATAGCTAATTGTCAACAAAGGAGAAAAGACAGCAATAAAAAAAAAATGATAAATCTTCATGAACTAGTTTAACTAAAATGAAGAATTTACTTCCTTGAATTGGTTAAAGGTCTAAACATATCAAAACTATATAATTTAAATTTGGGGGAACTGCAAATAGTAAATATGAATCCGTATATATATATATATATATGTGTGTGTGTGTGTGTATATGTGTGTGTGTATATACACACACACACACATACACACACACACATTTGTGTGTATGTAGATATATATTGAGGTTGCTTGAAGGAACAGGCAGTTTTTCTCTTTCCTTTTTCTTTGCTCTTCTCTCTCTCTTTTTTTTTTTTTTAGTTAAGGACCCAAGAGATTGCCTTTCACTTTGAAAACAATCTCTAATATCAGGAAAATGCGCTGTTTGTTTATGCGTACATAATGCAAGTTTGTCCGCCTGGGAACTGCAGCAAATGGGAGAAGTATGCATGGATTTCACAGGTAACAGGATTACGTGGGCACGTAATTGATCCATTTGGAGAAAAAAAATGACAGTGCTCTAAAGATGCCTAGGCTTTGGAGATGGAGTTTATGAAACAGGCATTTGTAAATTCAAAGGAATCAATATGTCAATTTTATTACATCTCAGAACCAGCTGGGCATTAAAGGAACAGTAACCTTCAAAAAAAAAAAAAGTGCAGCTGTGTATTCCCACATTGTCTACCTTTCTTAAAGGGCTTAGAATTTAAGGAAACGAATTTAGAGATTTCTACCTTTTCTACCAATGAAATTAATTTACATTGTCAAAGAAGAACAATAATTTAGCCTTTTCTCCCTTTTCAACTAAACCGTTTGGTTAACACTTCTGACCTCCTATCACAGGCAAAGACTATTAGTAGATACAGTAATAAGCCAGAACGGGGACTCTCACATAGGGTTGCATGGGATTCAAGTATTCGTTCACATTCATATCTGCATTGTGCTTTTCAATAGTCTAGGTTTTCCCTCTTCACTGATCTAAGGGCAGAATTTAAGAGCTAAGCTTTGGATGCCCCACAGAATTTGATCTGTGCAAGTAGGAAATATTCCTGTTTTATTAGAATTTTTGACAATTCAAAAAGACCCAGCTATTTTATTTTATTTTTTTTTTAATTTTTTTTTCAACGTTTTTTTTTTTTTTTTTAATTTATTTTTGGGACAGAGAGAGACAGAGCATGAACGGGGGAGGGGCAGAGAGAGAGGGAGACACAGAATCGGAAACAGGCTCCAGGCTCCAAGCCATCAGGCCAGAGCCTGACGCGGGGCTCGAACTCACGAACCGCGAGATCGTGACCTGGCTGAAGTCGGACGCTTAACCGACTGCGCCACCCAGGCGCCCCCCTTGGACCCAGCTATTTTAAATTAAGTTCCCAGATAATAGGATTTGGACAACAGCCATTAGAGACGTGCATGGGATGTGAATTCAGTATATTTTTTAAGGATCCCAAATGGCTTACACAGCTAGGGATGGCGTGTAGAAGCTGCTAACTGGTCCACTTAGAGGCGAGGCAGTGCTTTCTTTGACACACCCTACTGTGTGTGTTACTAGCACGTCCAGCGTGAGCTGCTCTACTCTTCATGCTCACACCTCCGCTCCCCAGACTCCTGCCCCGAGAACATACCTGAATCCATTCAGTTATGATGAAGCGAGCCTAGTTCTCCTTTCTCCCCAGGGACTGAGGGATTCAAGACCCTGAAAGGACACAGCATATTCAGACACAAACAAATCTGCGTCCAAATTCTGATTCTGCCACTCACTCTCCCTGTGGCCCTGGGCGTGTTTCTCAACCTCTCCAAGCTTTAGTTCACAATGCTTAAAATGGAGGCCAATATTTATTTTAAGTTTGTATTCATTTATTTATTTTGAGAGAGACGGAGAGAGCACAGGAGGGGCAGAGAGAAAGAGAGAGATAATCTCAAGCAGGTTCTGCCCTGTCAGCGCAGAGCCTGGTGCAGGGCTCGAACTCACCAACTGTGAATCGGCTGAGCCACGCAGGCGCCCCCGATACTTGTTTTAGAGGCTCATTGGGAGTATCGAACAAAATTCTAAGGGCAGTATCTCGAGCCCAGCAGATATCCAATAAATTCTGATTATGACTGTTTCAGAGCATGGCTAATCAGGCTCCCAGGAGTTCTGTGACACAGGCAGTTCAGTTTCTGGACCATGCTGAAACATTCTTGAAAAGAGGAAACAATAGCCTTGAGCTGAGGTATTTATTCCTTTTCAGGTCTTTAAGGAGTGTTAAAAGACAAACAAGGAGAAGAAATAGTCACAGTGATTGGCATGGTCTTATGCCTCCTCATTTCCAGGAAATAACCATAGTACTTTTTCTTAGAGGAGCAATGACCTCTAAAAAATATGCCTCTGAGAATATATTGAACTGACCTTTATCACAGCATTTACAGCTCTGTTTCCTGTTTCTCTCTTCACAAACGTGCAAACACCTTGAGGGCAGTCTTGATCATCTCTCTGTCACCAATGAGTAGCTCAGTGCATGGGACACGATGATCCTTTGGTTAGAGTAAGGCTGTACTTAATATGAAGATGAATCCATTCTGGTCAGGTATCTTCTGAAAGTGAATACAGCAGGTACACTAAAGATTTAGTGTATATCACAATACCTAGAAAAAGCTTTTGATAACTTATGTTACACTCCCTACCATCCTTTTAAGAATTTCCTGAACTCCACTTAGTGACAACTATGCCATTTTGAATACTTGGGTTTTTTTTTTTCCTTTTCTTTTCTCTTTTTTTAGTTTATACTTAAATCAACTGGTTTTCTACCATTCTCAGTGACACCTGTAAGATCTGTGAGTCAGGGAGGCAGATAGAAAGGGTGTTTGGGTGCTCAAGGGAGTCTAGGCTTCAGATATCTGGGCTCAAATCTGATGTCCACCTCTCGCTAGCCATGCGACTGGGACCAAGTCGTTCAACGTGTGTGTCCATTTCTCATAATGCCTATGCACCAGGGTTGTTTTGAAAACATACTGGTGATAGGAAGTAGCAAGCACATAGTAGGTATTTAATGTTATAGCCCTTCCTTCCACTTTTCTGTGTTTACTGAGTATTTACCTATGGTTGGCATTTAGTGAGTTTCCCTTTGCTTTGCTCCTTCTGTCTGTCGTTAAGTCAGTAAACATTTAATACGCACCAATGGTGGATATCTTCACCCAGTTTCAAATTTCATTATGTGAATTGGACTATTTTCTTCTACTCAAGGAAATGAACACGTAGAAGTACCTTCTGTACTTAGAATCACAATCATTGCAGCCATTTTCTGCCTAACCTGACTGTTTCTTTGTTCCCACCACCCTCTAGTAATCCCCTCTGGTATTTCTGCACGGCTTCACCACCATTCTGTTTTGGGTATCTCAGATCTCTCTTCCTCCATGATCCTTTGACGATATCAGAAAAGAAGATGCACGAAGGTCTCTTAACTTTATATGTTTGCCATGCAACTGTGTGGATTGGTTAGTTAATAGAGCAGATTAAAACACTTTGTTTGATTCTGCTCAAGCATACCAGAAATACATTCAAAATCTACAGCTACAAAATGTAAAGAAGGTAGTCCAAATATAGTACTACATAATGAGGCTCCCTGTTGGTAGTATATAAAGCAGTTTAGAGTATAGCTTCAAATTCTAATGAAGATCATTTTAAATTTTGCACTGAATTGTGAATTTAAAATTCCCATGTTCTCCATAAGTATCTGAAGAGGGGCATGTAAATACCATAAGTGAATTAATTACTGCCTTAAGTTGGTAAAGCATGTGTGAATCCAAACTTTATTCTTGAACTTGCACTTCTCTTCCCAAGGTTTTTTGAACCATTTCCTATATGCCAAGTTCTGAGTACCTATTCAACTGCTGAGGACATATAAAAAAGGAATTTTTCTTTGCAGAGATTCCATGTTTCAATCTCAGAAAAATCACCACCACCACCACCACCACCACCACCACCACCACAAAGTCTGCCCAGCGCCATATATGTGTATAACATGAAATTCATAGAGCAGAAAAGAGATATTTGTAAATCAAAAAAAAAAAAAATGTTACCTTGACTTCTGCTCCTTTTAATATGAACAGGATCGGTGTCTTTCTCTGAGAAGAAACGAAAAGACTAAATGGCAAGAATATCTCTACCTCTTGCTTATGTTTTGGTGATGTAACGTGGGACCACTGAAGTTACTGGACAAGTTTTCCAAGCTGACTTTTTTGAAGTAAACCCAAGGAGAAGTGAGGATGGATGGGACCGTTGTTAGCTCACTGATGGCGCCCACATGGCGCCCGCCCCGGTTCCTTCAGAGACTCCGTAATTTCCACGGAAGGGCCAGAGGCCCTGCCAATATCCGCACATCATTGGCATGATAGACCATAACAGCTTCTTCTGAGCCGTTCCGGTCTGTCGTGTCAATGCGTACTCAGGGAGTCCTCAATGCACGGATCATTGACACGGCACTACATAACGGCTCCTTAGCAGCCATTATTGGGTATCAAGTCAATGCATACTCAGGGAGCCTTTAACGCACAGGCCTGCACAAGCAGACACATTCCGAATACTAAAATTCCTTAGGAAAATTAGTCATTGCCCATGTGTGATGGCTGTTTTCCATTTTGAATTTTAACCATTTTGGGGAAAGGGTGAGAAGGGAAAACACCAGAGTCGTCCGAAGAGTCCTTTAAAAATGGGTGCAAGAGTTGGAAGCGTGGGGTGGGCGTATGAAGACGATGGGTTTCTCAGTTTTTCCTTTCCATAGCCTCATTTTATTGTGTCGGAGTTCTAGAAAGCACTTCACTTTCACCGAGTCTCTTTTTCAGGCAGGGTACAGCTCAGAAAACCTCTTTTATGGTTCAGATATAAATCCCAGAAAATGTAGTGGAAATGATGACAGGCTCTCTAACTATAAAATAACAGTAGTAGGTATCATTATAATAATCTTACAGAACTACACACATCAAAAATATCACGTTTTATGATAATCTCAGCAAGAGATTTCAGTTGGTTGTCATTCCAGACTTTTCACAAATAACATGTTGAGTGGGAAAGGTTCTGCAAGGATCAAAATAAAATAATGATAGTGATGATGATAGCAGCCGTAGTAAACATCATCATCGTCGTCGTCATAATACAGCCACCTTTTATTATACCCTTACTATGTGGCAGGCACTTTGTATACATTATCTCATTTAATTTTCTCGACACACATTGCAAATCAGCCAGCCGTGGCTTAGCAAGGTTAAATAACTTGACTGATGATACAAAACCACTAAGTGATGGCGGTGGGATTTGAACTGGGCACGGTGAGGGTCATGCCAGTACCATTACATTTCTTCTAATGACGATTGCCTTTGGGGAACTAGGTTTCAATTTAGAACATCCAACCCCTTGTCTGCTTACCAATCAGGAAACTGAGGCAGGGCAGTTTTCGTAATTCTTCCAAATAACAGAGTCAGAGTCAATACCGGCATGCAACCTCGCAAATGCCCTATCTCTCTGACGACCTGTTAACCACTTAACAAGACTTGGGAATTTCAGAGACTCTGTTTGTGTTTCGGAAGGAATGTCCAGTGTTGCCATCACTTCTGAAAAGATTCCCCCGCACCAAATCAAAATGGTGCGAGTTTGCTGTTGTTGATATTTTTCCCTTTTGTGTTCTGCTTACTGACTGACATCTGCTATCATGCTAAGCAGGTGTTCCTATGTAAACGAACGTGCCCTGTTTGTGTTTCGCCATCCTCGCTGCTGCGCACCCAAATGAGCAGCGTGATTAAGAATCCTGTAAATTTTTGAAAGGAAACGGATGGCTACCCTACTAGAACATAATTACACCGTTCCAACATCCGCAGCTCACTGCTGCAGCAGAGTTGGAGAACAGCAGAAATTAATAATATATAATAGCATCATTCTCGTAATTTATAAATGAAATAAAGTAGAGAGGAGATTCTGCTGATACGCATTTTCTCCTTAATTCTAAAAGACAAAGTATAGATTAGAATTTTAGTGGGGTGAAACCTGGCCAGTAGTCTACCACTAGTTGCCTGATTCATGATAGGAGTGATTTTGCTGAGGGAAAGAGCTAATATCTTCTATTAGGCCAGGGGGGAAAAATGAATAAACAAGGCCCTCTAAAGGCAGTACTAGATAAATGGGGCCTGGGAAACATTTCTACGGATTGTGTGCCCACTGTATTTTTAAAGGGTATGACTATTTTAGGACTTCAGTGTGTGTTACGTTTTTTCTTTCATGATAGTAACATACCACCATAGGTCAACCCTCTGAGGAAAGAGAGACCTGATCAGGTTAAGATGTGGCCCAACATAAACTTTATGCTAAAAAGCATTTGGTAAATTCTGGAGCTCTGCTGTACAACAATGCACATATACTGAAGAATACTGTTCTATGTACCAAAACATTCGTCCATAGGGTAGATATACGTTAGGTGGTTTTTACCACACACAAAAAAGAGGCATTTATATCTTAAAAGGAAAAAAGCACCATGATTTTGAGCACCCCAAATGTACCATTTGGCCTCTTATTACAAATCACCATTAGAGTAAGGGACTTGATTCTTTGAATCACGCCTTTCAACCATGCTGGAGAAATAATAGAACTTCCCAAAGAGGCAAATAAATTATGTGTTAAAAAGTAGCCAGTCCATAACCCTGTGACATAGGACCGTGGAAGGCAGTTCAAAATTGAAAATATTTTTGCTTTACCTTGTCATAAGAAAGTTTCTGGACAAATGGATATGCTCAGCGTTTCAAGGGTTTGTCCCCCATGAGTCCTATGCCCACAACAGACATATAGACACATTCATACACACATATGGGCAATTCGCCTTAAGAAAAATTATATTATTTAAATAATGTTATTTTAAGCAATTTCTTTCCGCTTAATTTCAAAGAATGACAATATGTTCAAAAGGGGGGACCTCAACATGGATTTTCTTGCTTTAATTAACCTTAGAGAACGTGAAAATACTACTTGGCTTTTAAGAAAAGCATGTCCATTTAAGATGCTTATTCATTTAAGCAGTATTCATTTAAAGGTCCCCTTGAGTATACTCTATGTGTTTTGATTTGGTTCAGAGAAAATGTATTCATTTAATAGATTTATTTCATTAACAGGTATTTATTTAAGTGGGTTCCACTGTATTTAAATCTCCAAACAGTTTCCATCACTTCCTTGCTTACTTGCTTTATGTTGACTAATTTTAATAAGCCTAAGGTGCCTAGGGTCTTATTGAGTGTTCAGTTTGATCAATATGGTTAAATTAAAATTGTGCAAAATATAAGCAAATGTACTCTAACAACACAGTGAAGAATGTGCTATGCACTAAGCATTGATTGGTATGCTGTGTGCAGGGATGTGTTGTGGTGGGTGGGTAAGCCTCTAAACTACCTGGAAACTACAGTTCTCCTTCAAACCTCTTCTCCCTCTGGACACACCCACGTCCTCTCCCACCCATGCATTCAGGGAACCGTCACACCCCAGGAAGTAGAAAAGCAAGGAGATTATGTCAGGTGTTATGCCTTTTGATGTAATGGGAAACAGAATGGAAGAGTCACGGGGAAATCCTATAGAAAGAAAACATAGCTAAGATCTTATAAGCTCTGGCTATCCCTAACATGCTTTAGGCCATGCCAATTTAGAATGGAGAGGCTAGTTCCTTTTCACAGAATAGCTTTTTATTTTATTGTAATTATTCCTAAATCTTAATCACTTGGTAGCTTGCATCTTTTTTTTTTCAGACTTCTTGCTTGTCAAGTTTGATTTGACAAGATACCAAAGACAAAAAAAAAAAAAATTCTGAAGTATACCAAAAATCAGCCTTACCATTAGTCCTGCATTTGAAAATCTGTATAACTCAATTGCTTAATAGCTTTCCAACAAACTCATTGCTTTCTATATAACTGTAGGGCTAGATGCAGAACCAAGTATGTCGTAGTGGGTTCCATTTAGCATGTAGGTTTGTATCTCCCATCCTTTTGTTGTTGTTGAGAGAGAGAGCACGCATGTGAACAGGGTTGAGGGGCAGAGAGAGAGGGAGAATCTCAAGCGGGCTCCATGCCTAGCGTGGGAGCCCAACACAGGGTTTGATCTCACAACCGTGAGATCACGACCTGAGCTGAAATCAAGAGGCGGATGCTTAACCTACTGAGCCACCCGGGTGCCTCTGTATCTCCCATTCTTAAATCGATTTCTTAACCTTTCTTTTTATTCTTTCTCTGTTTTCCTTTCTTGCCTGTTTTAAGCGATGCAATAGGAATATAAAGTATACTTAATATTCAATGCCAACCTTTTCAAAAATCTACCACAATCACTTAGTGACCATAATTGTATATCATATAAAAGTGTTTCCTAATATGTGTTGGCTGTCGGGGAAGTTTCTTTCTCCTACCTGTTGTGTGATCTCGTATCTATCTTGAATCTCCTTGCTAAGTGATAGCTGCCATCACAGCTCTGGCTTTCCTTGATATTATCTCTTCCTACATGTCCAAAACATAAGTTCACATGAGCAGAAGTTGATCTTATCAAAGGTAAATCAGAAGTTAAAAAAAAAAAAAAGGCAGGGAGATTAAAAAAAATTTTTTTAATGCATATCTTGCAAGCAATTATTGTATTTAGGAAAATGTGTTCTGTTGAGATGAAAATTGTTCTCTAAAACGGACCACATAGGTTTACAAGCATAGTAAAAATTTGAAGTTTCCCTTTAAATTAAATTGAATGCTGGAGCTTCCTAAACTTCAATAGTATAGTCACCAGCAAGACTGCAAGATAATGTTCGAGTCTTAAAATCATCAGAAGTAAGGCAACCAATATAAGTTCAGAAGAACTGACTTTATTTTTTGTGGTGGGGCCAAGAAAAATACTTAGCTTTGTGTTTAGTTTTGTGCATGTTAATCTTGATTTTTTTTTAGTGTTTTGTATGTTTTGAGTTTTTAATATCAAAGGTAGTGCTCTTTGTAAACAAGTGTAAGTTTACCCAGGCAGCTTCACTTACACCCTTCCCTTGTAATCAGATGTGAAAATTACACCCTCCCTTTTGGATACATGATAATTACACATTTCAACATGCAAAGAATTGTCTCTGTTTCAGTTGTTGGAATGAAAAAGCTGAGACATTCAGTAAAATATATTATTATATTAAAGATCATTTCCATAATTGTTTTCGGGATTTGTAATCAAAACCATGATCAAGGTAGTTTTAGTTTTAAAAAGAATACACATGGAAATAAGGAGTGGATAAAATTAATTGCTAAGTTCCACTTCAATGGCCATTCTCTTATTTTATAAAAAAGCAATTGAGAAGATACATTACATTCTTTCTTTCAAAAAAATCTTTTCATATCCTATTTGACATTTTCTTTCTCCATGCTTATAGAAATACCTATTTTTCATGTAGACCGGAAACAAAGGCTAAAATATCTACATTTTTGTGATCAGTGTGAAATTTTTTGTCAGAGGAGAGAGATAAATGCAACAAAGGAATTTTTTTAGGAGATGTGTTTTATTTATTGTTTATGTTGTATTTGTTTTCAAGAGTCCTTTTGAGCCAATTGAGCCAACTGTGAAAGTTTTGTAAACTCAGATGGGGCACCTCAAACTTGACCATCAGGTTACTCAGTTCATCTGCAGCACCACTTATATCATAAGGTAAAGACATATGTCAGTGTGGGCATAAGACAAAGCCTCAAAAAAACTCAGGGATTTTGGAAAATAACACTAATTCAAAAATATTTTTTTCCTCTTTGAGGAGGATGGTTTAAATTATTGATTCCTTTTTTACTTTCCTAAGCAAAGAAGAAAGGAACAGGGACAAAAGGCAGTATTAGATAACTAATATCATGGTTTCTTAAGATAGTTTATGTCATAAAGGAATACCTCAACTGATTAGTTCTCTATTTATTTATTTTTCCTACTCATCCAAACACTGGCACAGGATACATATTCATACAACCCAAATCTATTTTTCCTAAAGTATCCTAACAGATTTTTGATTCTCAAAATGTCTCAACCCAATTTTCAAATACTTGGACTTAGATGATAAAACTAATTAGTCTTTATCTGTACAACCTTTTGTGTTTTTAAATCATTACATAGTCTGACATGTATATTTAATTTTCCAAAATGTTTTCCCTAGAGGGCATCCATATATTTTTAGAACTTGGAGGGAACCAGAGATTTCAACTCTTCTCACCCTTAGGTACTTCCCTCATTGGGCAGAAATTGAAACAGAGTTGGCAAAACCAGGAATTCAGTCCTAGTCTTCTGATTCCAAATTAGGGACAGGATACTGTTTTGAATGTTGTTGATAGTTTTCTCTCAAGATCCAACCTGAGATGATGTCTTATTTTTAGGCTACGTGATTCTCTACCCTGAAGTGTCAGGTTATAATTGTGGTATGTGCCAAGAAATGAGTGGGCTAGAATCAGAAAATCCACCACACGTATGTGCTGAGTTATTGGACTATGGAGTCACATGTTCTGAACTCAAGACTCTGGTTTTACTGCTTCTATGTTTCTTTGGAAAGATTGGACAGTTGCTTTTTAGGTGAGGCGTTTTCATAATTCTTGTACAGGCAGGGCAGAGCGCCCAGAAAATGTTTCACCTGGCATTGACATTAGCCTGGCATTAAGTGGGTTCCCATTCCAGTCCCATTTCAAAAGTAAGCCTATCTTGGCACAATAGAGTGTGGTGAGAAGAGTCCATGGCAGAGAGCAGGTAGAGGAGATGACAGGAGAATTGCCAGGAAGGAATGAAAAGGCCTATGTACTTGGTCCCATTGTCCACATCCACCATCACCATCAAGCAGTGACAGTGGTGGTGAGGAAGAGGTAGAGGGGGTGGGGAAAGTACAGAAGAAGCCATTCTTGATTACACTACATGTCCCCTACTAGTTTCTGTCCCAGGAGGCTGATTGATGTGTGGAGTTCTAGGATCACAACCTGGTATGACAAGAAGACTCCTGGACTTGGGTCAGGAAACTTGGACTTCTGGCACTCCCAGAGCTGACAGCCGGTCTCAGCTTGGTCAGCACCAGCACTTCTTTGGGCCTCATGTCCCTAGCTGTAAAATGTAGAGACTGGACAGAGGTTGCAAACTAGTGGCTGACAGATGTGTTTGCTTTGGCTCACAAAGTATTTTAAACACATTTGAGTTGGTTGCCAATATTTAAAAATTGGGAAAATCACTCACAAATCCAGAAACTCGGAAGATCTAATATCTCTGGCCTACATGGCTGCAAAGAAAGAGGAAATTTCTCTGGATCCCTGACAGAAGGATCAGCCGACCTCCCTCACCTGCATGGTCTGTGTGGACCCTGGCGTGTGTGACCCCAATCCTCTCCAAGTTCTATAATTTCAAATCTGATTTGCTTCACTCTACAACATATATGGAATCCGTAGTGGTTTCTACATCCACAGTAGAATGCTAAGGTATTTGTCTGTATAACCAGCATCAGATAAAAGTTGGAAAAATTTTAGATCAAATAAATCAGTGCCATTTGGAACAAACTCTTACTTTGAAATCTGATGACGGGAGGCAGGTATAGCTCAGAAAAGACGCCTTTAAGATAGTCACAGGAAAGGTTTGGCCTCAAACAGTTGTCCACCCAGCAAACTAAATAACTATTATAAATTACCCCCAAATTGATTTTTTAAAGCCTAAGGCAAACAATATAGGCTTCTCCAGTTAACATAGCATGTTCCCACATCTCCCACTAAAAGCAACATCTACAATCTCTATTTTGAATATTGGGTTCATGAACTTTTTCTGTTCACATAATTGCAAGCAAATTATGTTGGCCCAGGAACTATTGTGTCCTCTTCAAAAGTAAAAAAATATCCTTGATTTAGAAAGTCATATTTTTATAAACCTTTTTTTCCCAGATATATCCAGTTTGAACACAAAGGGTAACATTCGCAACTAATGGTTATGGAGTGTTTGATGTCGTCCAAGGTGCTTTGACAGAAATATCTCATTTGATCTTCAAAAAAATTCCAGAAGGTAGAAAGAGTAGTCTGAGATGTAGGAAAGTTGGAAGACTATTGGAAAATTGGTCTAGTATCTGTGAAAGACCGAGTATTCAAGCCTATAGTTTCTAGCCCCACGTTTAGTGCTTTCCATGCTATAGCTGTGTTTCTAACATGGGTGGATGGATGGATGGATGGATGGATGGATAGGTAGATCGATAATCTTACCTAAACAATGATTTTTGGTTTTGGTCTCATGAATGAGCAGAATTGTCTCAATGTTTCCTTAGTTACATAAAGAATGTTTTTGGTAGCTATTCTTAACTGGATCCTGGATTTTTATTAAGGGAAACTAGCATGTAAAACACACACACACACACACACACACACAATTCACAGGTAGTGTAGAGAATAATTTAAGATCAAAGTTTTACAGTGAAATAATCATCCAGAGGAATGGAGAGGGGGCAAAAAAATAAATAATACATGAAGAAGGTTATAGAAATATAAGGGGCGTAACTATAACATAACAAGGTAGAAGATAAAACAGATTTTATGGAATGATGAGAAGAAATGTAAGGAGAAATACAGGACAAGGAGACTGTACAGTAATTTAAGAAGTGAAGCCCTTCAGGACAGAGGAAGGAGATAAATGGGAAATACTAGAGAGGAAGGAAATTTTAGGAAGTGTGGAAGCAAAGCCTGTAGGCCAGAAATCTGAGCAGGCTTGAAGAGAGGGGAGGATGGTTAAATATGGAAACACAGAAAGGGATGTTTTTAGGAATTCAGAAGCTGAAAGGAAAATAAATTTTAATCACAAAACTCTGTGAAGACAGCATCAACAAGTTTGAATTGCAGGAAAGGGAATTCACATGGTTAGAAGGAAATAATAGAAATTAGTAAGAGAAGTCTTTGGATTTCAAGAGGTAGGAAGAGAAATGATTAAGAGGAAAGAAGGCATGGTGGGTAGAGGGGGAAAATGACATGACTGGGGTCACAGCAAACTGAAATGATACAGAAAAGGAGCCATTCATGAGAGAACAGGAAGGGAGGGAGGGAAGAAGGAAGGAAAGGAGGAAGGGAGGAAAGAAGGAAGGGAGAGAGGGAGGGAAGGAGGGAAGGAAGGAAGGAAGGAAGGGAGGGAGGAAAAGAGGGAAGTAGGAAGGAAAAGAGGGAGGTAGGAAGGAAGGGAGGAAGGAAGGGAGGGAAGAAAGGAGGGATGGAGGGCAGAGAAAGAAAAAGGGAGGAAGGAAAAAGAAAGGAAAGAAAGGAAAAGAAAGAAAGAAAGAAAGAAAGAAAGAAAGAAAGAAAGAAAGAAAGAAGGAAGGAAGGAAGGAAGGAAGGAAGGAAGGAAGGAAGGAAGGAAGGAAGGAAGGAAGGAAGGAAGGAAAGAAGGAAAAGGAAAAAGAAAAAGAAAGAAACTAACTTAAGTTTTGTTGGGAGGGGACTGAGCCCCCAAGGTGATAGAGGCAAAAGTCGTAAGAAGAAAGTGGGAACTGGAAAAGAGAAGGCAGTAAGACCGTTATGATGCTAAAAGCACTGTTAGCAGGAATGAGGCTTTGTGTTTTTTCATTTAAGTCTATGTGTATTCGTTTCTCTTTTCTGTACGTGGGGACCCTACTGTATTTCACATATTCATATTCTACCCGTATGGTCAATTCACATAGGAAAGTAATTTACAAAAATAAGCAACTTCTGACTCTTTCATGTTTCCCACCAGGTGAGGTAACCCTGATGATTATCTGTCTGTCTGAAGGACACAGTACCACCGGGAGTGTGGCAATGGTGCCAGAGGTCACAATCATTTTTGAAACTGTTTTTTTAAATCGATTCATGATTCATAGAAAGTGGGAATTATGTTCAAACATTTATGGCAAAACATACTCTAGATATTAATTTACATTGCTTATACTAAAGATCTCTTGAGTTTTTAGTTTGACACAGATTTTTCATCTACTTTTTATAGGTTGTATTTCATAATGAAATTGTGTCTATCCCTCAACAATTCTTTTCCTTGATACAAGACACTCATTTCTCTAGACTCAGATACTTTCTTGCTCTGAATGGTCTAAGAGTGTACTCCATGGGGTGCTAGCATTTGGAAGGCTTTTCTCCCGGAACTATTTCTACCCTTCCTCCTTAACTGAGTGGATGTAAAGCCTTTGGCCATACAATTTTCTTATCACTGTGAAAATGGGGCTAAAAATCATAACAAACATAAGAAACAGGAGGAAACTAGTATATGCCCTTCCAGACACACCCTGGACCATGTGCTCAGGCCATGCAGTTGTGCCCCTCAAGAGTGGGTTGAGCAACCTGGGGAACCTTGGTTTACCTGTGGGTGGGGACGCAATCCCTCTGCCATAAATGCAAAAAAGAAAAAAAAAAAGTCTCTCATAAGAACTTAAAGCAATTCTCTTCAATACTCAATTTAATCTAATCTCTTTTTTTTCTTCTTCCTTTCCTTCTTTCCTCTTCCTTTCTTTTTCTTTTCCCCTCCCTAATCCCTGACCCCCCTCCAAGATTTTCACCTCAAAGATAGAAATGCCTGAAAAGAAAACCAAAATCACAGTGCTGCAGTACTAACAAGTAATCCTGTATTTGTTAGAAACCGGTTTGAAATCAGGGACAAAATTCCCCAAAGTAGCTATGTATCTGAAAAACTTCTTTAGGTCTAGCCAGGCTATGAATGGATACATCTTTCATGTTGTACAAACGATTGCTTATATACAGCCACCTGAAGAAAAGAAATGCCTTACTAATGACAAGCTCTATTTTACAGGAGTAGGAAACATAGCTAAGTGGCTTTTGGAATACTTATTGGACTCGTTCATTTATTTATTTATTATTAACCTTGCCATATAGAGAAAAAGGAGGTGATAGGTAGGTAGCTAGGTAAGACAACAGGATGGCAGACAGAATTCCTGACTATCAGGGTAGAAGGAATTTGTAAGACATGTAACCTAATATAGTTAAATTTGGAACGGCACACAGACTGGGGGTGGGGGAGGCAATGTTTCAAGAACAATCATTGTCCTTAAACATCCTCCTAAGGCTAAGTCACTCATTTCCCCCACACACACCCCTTTCTTCCTAGAATTAAGGAAAGTCTTTCCTTAACTTGGGTTGCTATGCAGAGATGCGAAATCTCATTGGCTCCGAATGCTTTTCTGTCTAGTAGCGACTACTGGGAACCCTGCTAATGTGCATATTGATGTACCCTGTAGCTTCAGAGATGATGAAAGAGCATATTACTTATTTCCACAACAACAAAGCTAAGAGAAATTTGAAAGCAGCCAGTTATTTTACCTGGGGACTTTCTCCCAGGTGACAGGGTTATAGAGCCATGGAATTTAAATGTGGGGGCAGTCCCATTTTCTAAAAAGTTTTTCTGAGGAGCCACAATACCACTCTCAACCAAAAAAGAAAAAAATTAAAAGACTGTTGCTTTCATTTGCATTCATTTAGTCAACTATGCCTAAAATATGGAAAAGACATTATTATGCTCATTCAGAGTGTATTTTATTCGTTGTTTACTAGGCTGGACTGACATGATATGATTTGTGCTTTGCGGGGTCACAACAAGCTACTTGCAGGACAATTTGCTGAATCAAGAGGATGATTGTGTCTGGTGCCAGTCAGTCGCAATTAGGACCAGGATCAGGGAGGCCCAGGGTTTGTGCATCGTCTTGGGCTAGCCGCATAGAAATCAGCTCACCTGAAACTAATTGTCACAACAGAGACCTTATGCAAATGAGCCCTGGGGTTAGCGTGGGAAAAGAAAAACTGTCGCAAAGATAGGTGACCTGCTGAGCAGGGGGTCTGTTGCTGGGGAAATCTTTGTTCAATGAGTTTAAAAATGTTTTCATTGTTCAAAATCCAAAAAAAAAAAAAAAAAAAAAAGGCATACCCACTCACCAAGAGTGTGGCAAACACACTCATCTAAAATTCCAATAAAGTACAAGCCTGCTTTGGAGCATGCAATAAATTGGGAGTCTATACTTTATAAGGGCTATGGCAGGAAAATAATTTCCCTTTGCAAGGGCCTTTAAAGTGTAGGTGCTGTGGATTGCAGAGTGGGCCCACCTTGAAAATTCGCTCAGAAGGTCAGGTCTGCCGCTAGCCAGCCGGGGAGGAGGACTTCTACTACCTTTCCTTCCTGCATCCCAACTGTCCTTGTCTACACTGCCTTGAAGGGTGCCTGTGAGCTAGACAAGAGAGGCCTGCTTTCTAATTGAACCTCACTTTTATCTCAGGTAGAAAAGAAGGGCCAGGCAAGTTCCCTGCCACATGGCAAAAGAAGCCAGGAAACAATGGGCAGTTTCTTAAGCTGTGGTTTCTCGAATGTTCACAAAATTAAATGAAATGCAAACATTGTGAAATTCCAGGACAGGTTATGCAGCCCAAGTGATAATAGATTGTAGAAATTTAGCAAAAGAAAACTTATTTCCCGTTTCCAAACCCCCGACAAAAACATGTATAAATTAGAAATATTGTAATTCAATCTTACAGCACTCCTTTGAAATGGTCTTCAAAATGTTCAGCTTCAGAAAGCTAGATGAAGAAAAGCCATTTTAAGGTAGTAAACATATTTCTATGTTATCGTAACAAAGTTGCCTTTGGGTTCTCGATTGATTTTTAGCTTTTCAGTCTTGTTTCCCTAAAAAAGTATGGGTTAACATATTGACCCTACTTAGCTTTTCGCTGAAAATTTGCCAGCAACATATTAAATAATGTATATTCACACAGCAGTATAAATCAAATAAGGAAAAAAATGGGGAATTCTAAGCTTTTGCAAGAACAGAGATATTTTGTGTCTTAGTGATTCCAAAAGAAGAATAATTTGAATAAAATACTTTAGGTGAAAGAAAAAGAAAAGAGAGAGTGGCACCGCATTAGCTTTGAATGCAAATGTTATTTTGTTTGGCAAATCACTGGGTCTAAGACAGTGAGTGTTTTCATTGCGTCTCCTAACCGGCCGGATTGAAATTTGGACTCGTGTCTGCTAAGCAAGCTCAGGAATCACCTTGATGGCCACCACAAAACCTAAAGAAAGTTAGGCTCAAAAGCAGCACGGCTTAATCACAACTTAAATTAAAAGGAAAAAAAAGAAACCAAACTCTTTTGTCCCTTCACCACTGTCTGAAATAATTTCCACATATAGGAGATGGTTCACAGTGGGTACGAAGTGCTCAGCTTTCACTCATCAAACTTTAATCGGAACTGCATTTTAGTTTTTGAATAAAGAACACTTAAAAAATTTAGATGCAAATTATTTTGCATTATTCATGCTCTAAGTGTCCTTGTAGATTTAAACACTTCTGAGGCCACCTTGATTCAAGTAATTACCTAGGCCCTCACTGCTCCGTCATGAATAAGGTATTTTGTACAAGTAAAGTATGCACCCGATGAGCTTTTAAAGTGGCTTTACACTGAACTTGTGTATTGCTTCTCGTGCATGAGTGAGCCGAACACACGTTGCAATCTGTCTCAGGTGGGAAACCCTGGCTGGGCATCCATGGGTGACGGGATGAAACCCGAGCGTCTCTCTCCACACACATGCTCTGCCTTTGTCTCTTCTTAAGAATCTCAAAGTGATTCTCCTGCCTGACTCTAGTAGCTGTTTGAGAATCTAAGCGAGCAATAGATTAGGAAAAGAAACGAGAGGGAAAGTGGCAGTGGAAGTGCTTAACTCCTCCAACACCAGAGTTCATTTAAGTGTCCACTTTTCAGACCACCTCATCTTCATCAGCAAAGGCTTCTGCGGAAGGTAAGAAGTCTCTCTGATTCTACGTGGCTCTGTGCATCTGTCTCCCCATCTGTCCGCCCGGGCTCCTCAGCGATTAGAGCTGAGTCCTACCGCCACCACAGAATTCTTCACAAAATGGAACTGGTTTCACACTCAGAAGCGAGTGAAGAATGCTTACCATAGAAATGAAAGTGACCACAGAGCATAAATCTCTAAGTTTATCCACACACACGAAAAGAAGGTTTGTAAGAGTTAAATATAATTGGCCGAAGCTTGTAGCTGGCGTTTGTTACAAAATGCCCAAGCCTTTCCTTTCCAACTCCGTGGCTTTGAAGAATTATAGGAATTTTATGATGTGCTATTGGAGTTACACTGGCAGAGATTACAGAAAAGGGGTTAAAGTTGGTTTATGGTAGAAAAAAATTATGCAGAAACCAATAAAAATAAACACACTCAAGTAGACTAAACTTGCTGGGCTTTTAGTTTTAGTTTAACAAAGGAAGTTTAGATGGAAGTAAATGTTGCAGCTTTTAGAAAATTAGTTGACACTCATACTTGATCATCTTTACTACACAGCGGTATAATTAATATTTAAACATTCTAATAATGCAACTTGCTTTGCATGCACTTTTCAGCCTCACAACAGTATATTTTATCTGGAATTGTGCTAGCATTTTCTTGGGTACTGCCCATTTTCATAGAGTTAAATTTAAAATAGAGTAGGGCCTTAGCCCTTATGGCCAGTAAAACATCCATAGGAGAGTGAACAGGTTTCATACATCTACCAGACAGTTTATTATTAGGACCAATATTTACCCGAGATAGTAGAGAATATACAAATTTTGTTTCATTGCCCCAGTGCACGCTTTTAAAAGAACGGAGTAGATTGACTTTGAAAGTTGCATCTGGCTGTTGTCCGCTCACTGCTTATTGTCCAAAACGGGAGAATTTTGATTTTGCGATAGCAGTGTGAAATGAGTAGGCAGTACGTGAAATACTGAACCCACCGGTGTCTGCCCATTCATTGAGGTGTCTGATTAACAGAGTGATGAATTTTTATTTTCAGTGTATGAAATCGGTTCGAGAGCATTGTCTGAGTTGTGACAGCTAAAATGCCCAGGAACTTGGTAAAACAATAAAACTAGTAAAACATAGAGAAGTTAACTAATTGAGAGAAGACTGAGCTAGTTTATTTTCACACGAGAGCTTTCTTCCTGTTCCAGTCTTGGGGCTGTAGGTGGTAGGGAAAAGTTGTTTCAGGTGCTACCCCTCAGCTCGGTCCCTTTGAAGAGTGCAAGGTGCCCAGCGTTCTTGATCTTCTCGTTTGAATGGGGGGAGAGAGCATTCTAGTTTTCCACTGTAACTTCAGTGTTCTTTAATATAAAGAGAATTTGCATGCACATATTTACTGCTCATTCTGTATAACCGAGTAGGTGTACTGAGTTGGAGGTCTATTTTGAGATTCAGCCCACGTTAACCCCTTGAGGCCCACTTCACGAGAGGTACTGCCCTGTGGGAGTCCTGTCGTTTAGTGAAGGATGAAGCTGTAATAGATCCACGGCCACGCCAACACTGGGGCATCCCGTTTCACCTGATTCTGTGAAGCCTTGAGCCGTGGTTTGCACAAATCAAATGGCGCAAATGAAAACTGCGCAATTAGGCAGGTTGGATTTCGAGAGAAAAAAGATAAGCCATAGAAAAAAATAGTCAATATGAAATATTACTATAGAGCAGCAATATGTAAACTAAGCTTCACATGGAAAGAACCAGAGGGATCTCATGAAGTAGCTGTCAAGAGATGGTTTGCACTGGCTGTTTTATTTCCTTATGTCAAAGGAAGTCATTTTCGCAGATTCATGGAGACGATCGTTTTTATTTCTGATATTCAGAAACTGAACTGGCAGTTTGGTGTCTTTGTATTTTATTGGGTTTGTTTTGAGAAAGGGAGTTAAATGAACTCAGCTTACAAATAACTAACAGCCCCCGGACTGTTTAAAACCTGCTATTGAGGTGGTAAAGTAGAGATAAGTTGAACCCAACTGCTGTCACACGTATGGGTTTGACAGATAGGTAAGTCCGAGAGTGGACAAAATTAAAAGCATTTTTCATATGCTAATCTCCACCTGCACAGGAATAATTTTTTTTTTTTTAAAGGGGGCAGCCTACTGGTAGAGTAAATTCAAGAGCTGTCTATCACTAGTACATTACTTCTAGGAATGGCCCTGACACAAAAAAACCAAATAACTAGTTTCATGAGAAAAGTCTTCCATAGAGTCTTAGTTCCAGATGGGTGTCATGACAGCCATGGACCAGCAATTTGTGGAAAGAAAAATGACCCATCCATATAGCTTTTAAACTCAGCTAATAATTCCCTCCATACGTAATTGGCTCAAAATTATGTCTGAAGAATTACTTGTTTAGTTGCAAACAGAGGTAAAAGGGAGAATGGTGATCTGCCTTGCTTTTCAGGTGATAGGTACATGTGAACTTCACGGTGCGTGTGGGAGACAACCAGGGACGCCAATCAGAACCTACAGGTTAACCCACAGCCATGAAATCTGAGAAGGTTTATAGCAAGTCGGTAATAGTTTCAGTCCTCTGCGAGAACACATAAACTCAAACTTCATGCTGGGACAAAACAGGGCGGGACATTTGAGGTAGAGGGTGAGAAAACCCTCCTCTTCTTATGACAAAGCCTCTCCCATACTTGTTTAAATGCCACTGGGCTGTTATTGAATGCTCACCATTTCTCTGGGTTTTATATTCTTGTACAAGAAGCTTTGGGAGTTTCCTTTAATTTTGATAAATATTCAAATTTGCACATAATTTCTACACTTCAGTTTTGAATGATAGAAAATTTCCCATGCTTGTTGAGTTTCCTTTCAAGTAAGAAAGTAATTCTTGTAATAAATGAAAATGTTGCGTTTCTTTTTCCCAATATTGTCAAGATAATAAACCCTTACCTTAGTCTATAAATTCAAGATTCACTAATTTATTGAAATGAGAGCCAAAGTAGTCTGCAAGAAATCTTAAACAGCGAATGGTAACTCAAAAGAAATGGGTAATTATGTTATCTTAGGTAAGGATCTGTCTTTTTCTATTAGAAAGTCCTCAGGCTTGGGAAACTTATGATTCAAGTGCCCGTAACTGGGTTAGAGCCCTCGGTTATTATATGGTACTCCGTCAGGCCCTATGAATGAAATTGCAAGCAATGATTACGATACTGGTGTCCCTTATAAATATAGTATACCTGAGAGATGACAGTCAGAGAAAGTTTCTAGCAGGCACTAAATAAAGTGGTTTGCTTTGGCTTTACTTGCAGGGAAACCTGGTCAATGGTGATCTTACTTTTTCAATGGAACTTAAAACCTGATGCCATGTGACCGACCAGGCTGCTAACATGAAGGAGAAGAGTCGGTTAGCATCATTAACATTCTTTGATTGGCGAGCACATTAGGAGGTAGATAAGGGAGCAGTGCAGGCGACCCACCTCCTGGCCACGGGAGGACAGTGCCTGGAATGTCTGCAATGCGTTTCTATTTTTGTCACACCTATGTGTGGCCACCCATCTGGTCTGAATCAATCAGTTCCATCCCAGGGCTCTGCTTCTCTCCCAGCTGAAATAATACCCTCCTTTTCCAGTGTTCTGCCTTAAGGAGGTTCACTGTTCACAATTGCCCATGCAAGGCTATTCACAAGCCTACATGTTTGTAAACACTGGTGAACCCAGGAAGAAGCACTGGGGGGAATTAAAAAAAAAAAAAAAAAAAGAATATTTTATGGATTCACTCTGTTCTACTAGAAAGAGTACTTGGGGGAGCTGAATGAATCATTAGCAAACTATTTGACCCCAGAAAGTAAAAGAATGATGCGATACCATTTTGTATACATATATCCAGTTTATTTTTTAATGAATTTTTCTTTGCTTGAGTTTAAACCATGAATTTCTGTGCTGTTTTACCTACAGCAGATAAACCCAGGGTCTAGAAGTATTGGCCATGACTTAGCCTAAAGTATCTTCTTAGGCCATTTCTTTCTGCTCCACACTAGAATACATAATGCTCAAGTTGCCTACACTGCTGTACCAACCCTACACCTCTGCTTCTAGATCATTTTCTTACATTCCTCATGTGCACACTCTGTTCTTCAGCAATCCAACATCCATGCCTCCCCCATCAGATTCCTGCACACCTGACAGCCTCTCTCTTGATGTTCCAGCTAGTAGACTACTGACCTCTATTAAAAAGGTCAAGGTATTCACCAGTGAAACCTGCTTTCGTACCACATAGCACTCTTCCCACAAGAGACCTCAAAACTTACTGACATTGGCATCGGCGAATTAAATAACATGGTAAAAAAGCAACTCATGTTCCCTATCTGCCCACTTTTCCATTGCAGTGGGAAATACCACCCTATCGTGGACCTCCCAACTGGGAACCCCAGGGCTATTTTTGTCTCACCCACTGCCTTTCTCACTCCCCACATCCAGTCTGTTAGCAACCATGGCCACTTTTTCTCCCTTTTTTTTTTTTTTCTTTTGGCCAACATTTCCTGAATCCACCCCCTTCCTTTTCATTCTCATAGTTGTGGTCTTAGTGTAGGCTTTGGCCTTGGCCCACTGGGAATTTGCGGGCTTCTTCTGTATCTCCCTCCATAAGAGCATATCAAGCCTCAGCTTAATTTACCACTTCTCTGTCTGTACCTTTAACCAGCCCGTCATTTTCTATGGGCTCCATCGAGACTGTCAACTGCTCTTTGGACTATGTTCGGAATCTCCCTTTCTAGGTCTCACCTCCTCATCTAACTCCCTTCTAATGGCACTCACCTTTTTGCTTGCTTTTCCTAGGTAAGCCAATCCATTCTTTATCTAGTCATTCTCTCATTGCTTCAGAAACTCTTCCATGTTGTACCGATCCCTGATCTGTGCCCCCTGTGTGGCAGATCCTGAAACTCTGTAACTTTCAATAGTCCTTCCTTCCCTTCCCTCCATTCTGGTATGGCAAAGTATGGTCAATGAGAATGAGTCCAAGTTCAAAACTTCAGCTCTTCCAGTTGCTACCTATGACATTGAGCAAGTGACCTAACACCCCTAAGCCTCAGTTTCCTCATCTATAAAATGGATTCTTGTGGAAAAAAAAAAAAAAGAGCGAATTATGTTGGACACTGCTGACACATCATAAGCACCAGTTAAGTCTTTGTTGTTGTCATTATTATTGTTACTATTACTGTTTCTCAGAGGACAACTACCCAGTCACACACCTTCAGTTACCCTCACACTGTGTGTTGCTTTCTCCTTGCATGTAAATTTTGATAACACAATCAGGTTTCTTTAATCTGGTTCCATCAGGAGATTACGTCCTACAAGTCAAGGGCGACGTTAATGGAACATGGCTGGTATTGAACCAGGTAATGATGAAGACTTAAATGATGCTTTTTGAGGATGATTTTGAAGCAGGTGATGTCAAAGATTACTATGATAATGAGGAGGAGGATGACGAAAACATGGCCAGGTGCTCCTTTGAGTTAGTACTCTTTGCTCATACAGCTAAGTCTCCAGAAAACATATAGTATTCCCCCTCAAATTAGTTTTTTCTTCCCGTTATGTGGAAACATGTTATGCGTCAGAAAATATATTGTGCAGAGTGCATGGGATTTATTTCTCAGAAAGCAGAGAAATGGTAAGAATTTTAAGTGTTCTCCATACTTATTTAGATCTCACATCAGGAGATAAAACAAATGAAAACTCTGACTTGTTAATAATTTACATTTTAGTGGAAAATTCATGCATGCTGTTAAGATACCTCTAAGACCCAACACAGAAAATGCAAATAACTTACATCCACTGTGCACTCAGAATTTGTCTGAGAAGAAAACATCATCGATTTTTTTTTTAAAGGTGTTTACAAGGGACTATGGACCATATTTACGGGGTTATAATTACAATTTCAGGCGACTCTTTTGAAGTATGCTTGGAGATGATCTCTCCATTCATCAGGTGTTTCTTACAGAAAATCCACCAAGGTCTACCTCACCACCTAGGAGGTAGCTTGCAAATAGGGGATTTCTTTTCAGCAAGCCACACCATCACTTTTCTCTAACAGCTTATGCAAAAGTTTCACGGGGGAGGGAAAAGCCCAAGCCAAAGAGAAAGAGAGAGAGAGAGAGAGAGAGAGAGAGAGAGAGGAGTGTGCATGACAATAACTACCTCTGTCCCTTTGGTTTTTGTTCTTTTCATGTCATGGAACTTTTTAGCTGTGCTGCCTGGGTAACTGCTCTGGAAGGTTGGAATATCTGTTGTTGAAGGAGGTTTGTGATTGAGGGCCCTCTGACACAACCTTTTGTTGCATTGAGGTGTTTGATCCTCTTTCCTTTTCTTCTAAAACCAATCCCATCCCTTTAAAAAATGGATAACCAGCACTTCTTTTACTTATTGTCAGCTTCTGGAAAGTTACCGTGGGGGTTTGTAGAAGTTTAACTAGTTAACTCTTTGCCTGCTGATATGCTGCTGACAAATATTCTTCTTCTGTCTGAACACGAAAGGTTTGAATCGCTTTTATCAGGTATATGCTGTTTTTACTCATGCACAGCAACTGAAACGCACCCCACGTCCCGAAATAGAGTGCTTGTGTTCAAGGTCTTGAAATGCGAGAGTGGTTCGGGCTTTGAAATGGGACACATCCTTATCTTTTTGTCCTCAACCCGAAACGTGTGAGAGGTATGACTCTGCCATTTGAAAAACTTGATAAGATACACTTTTTTTTTTTTTTTTTTTTTTTTTTTTTTTTTTTTTTACTGCAGGAACGACAGGCTTTGGTAAAAAATAAATGCGATGAATTACTTCAAAACTGGGAGGTGTAACTAGATAGCAATGGAAGAAAAGGGCCTCGGAATGAAAAGTGTAGGGGTCTGGTTCCAGCCTGCTGACTAAATGCTGGAATAGCTTTTCCCCAAAGGAAGGGACACGGCCCAGGCTATGGGAGAGAAAAGAAGCTTAAATGGATTAATTTAACAAAAAAGCAACTTATGGCTTTTAGATAGTGACCTACATTCTGCACACAATGATGATATTTTTACGGCGGTGATAGGGTTAATAACCTCACATCATTCATGTAGTGTTTTTTGAAAATTGAATTTTACTGCTACAAAGTAAATGTAACAGCCCTCTGGAGACAATATTACAGGCACTTTATTGTTTGCTAAGCTGATGTCATCTTTCTACAGACTGACTTTAAAACAAAGGCAGAGGGGCGCCTGGGTGGCGCAGTCGGTTAAGCGTCCGACTTCAGCCAGGTCACGATCTCGCGGTCCGTGAGTTCGAGCCCCGCGTCAGGCTCTGGGCTGATGGCTCGGAGCCTGGAGCCTGTTTCCGGTTCTGTGTCTCCCTCTCTCTCTGCCCCTCCCCCGTTCATGCTATGTCTCTCTCTGTCCCAAAAATAAATAAAAAACGTTGAAAAAAAAAAAATTAAAAAAAAAAAAAAAAAAAAAAAAAAAAAAAAACAAAGGCAGAACATTTATTACAAATATCACTGTGTGAAAGGAAATCTACTGAAATATTGTTTAGAAGGTGAGCTGATAAAAAAGTATTAATACTTGGCTTTGATCATCTTACACTATAAAGTTGTGACTTCAAAATGCTTCTCATGTGATCTCTATTCAAGGCAAAAACTTCATCCTGGAAATTCCTATCCACCTCTCTACCATTATTTGCCTTCAAGTTGGAATATTTGTTTAAGCTTCCCGGGTGTTTTGGATACATTTTTACTCTGTAAGGCAATTTATTAACACAGTTGATGAGCGCTTGAGAGGGAAATTAAGGAGCACCTTTCAAAGACGATGGATGTATGATTTAAGAAACAAAGTATGGAGATGAAACTGTTCAGTTTATATAATGAACTTTCAAAATCACCTGTAAGTGGTGGCTGGAAAGTTTGCAATTTAAATAAGCTGTCTAAGGCTTTGCCAGGCAAGCATTCTGAATGGCAGGCTGCTTGCAACTCAGAGAGTTTGGTCTCTATATCTGATGCACGTGTAATATAGCGTGAAGTTGTTTGTGGATCACACAGGAGCTTCTTAGAGCTTCATTTCCACACTGTAGCCCTTGAAAATGTATCAAATGAGCAGACACGTTTGGCTCTTCCTCACAAGGCAGAAGTAATTTGTTTGTAAATCAGTTACTTTTCAAGAAAAGTTAAATTAGGGACAACTTTGGCTTCTTTGATGTTTCCCACTTGGAAAGCCGAAGAGCAAATTAATGATCATTTTGAAGTCATCATGATAATGAGGAAAATATAATTTAGCGGGCTACACTGTCTCCAAATCACTTTTCAGGTGTGGTGTATGAATAACAGCCCAAATGACCAAAATAGCCTGATGGTGTTTTTCTAAGAAAATGATTTAGTGCTCTGCTTTTGTCTCTGAAGCCTGGTTAGAAGGAAAACACGGGTCAAGGAAATTGGGTTAGAAAAAAAAAAAAAAGCCTGGTGTGGGGTAGGTGTAGAATTATATGAATAATGTCTAATAGGGAGCCTGTGGGCACTCACCAGATCAGCAGACGAGAGTCTCGCCAGTGTTTGTGAGCTGCTCAGGACAGACTGATGACATTTATATCAATCAAAAATGAATCCACAGACATTTACTCAACATGCTCTGTGAAAGGCAATGTGGGTAACTGGTGTATGGGCCATGCCCTGTAGAAGTCTACCTGTACTTAATTGTGATTGAACCAGGAATCGAACCGCAGCATGTAAAAACCTTGGGTTGCTAATGTGTATACTTCTATATGATAAAGCCATTGTTTTTGTAAAGCATACACCTATTTGAAGCATTTTACTGTAAACCTGCCAACAGGGAAGTTATTTTATATTCGGCCAGTTCATTGTCACATTTGACCAATATTAGCTACTTATCTGGTGCCAGGTGCTTTAGCACCAAGGGTCCAAATGTGAGTCCTCACTGACACAGATCAGTGTCAGAAAATATAGCTCGGTGGAGTCAGAGCCTGGCACATTGTGAATGTTTTTAAAAAATCAATATTCCGTAAATACTTACTATTTCATAAATGTGCAAGAAAGCCATGAATGTTTGTTGAATGACTGATAAAAATGAATTGAGTAATACTCAAGGTAAGTCCTTGATTCCATTTATGTACTGGAAGGGGCTGAGATTCCCCCTCCTTAACCAGGTCAGCACAGCTATGAGAAATGACATGCTTGAGTTGGCCTCAAAAAAAAATAATAATAATAATGTTTACCATGTGAGTAAGGACAGGAATTGTCCACTGATGATGGAAACAGCACCATAGAATATGCCACAGCCCAGTTCTGGCCACTGCACACCTTCTTGATGTTGCTTTATGGATTTGACTGGTGCCCTTCTCTCGCTGCTCCCTATTGTACGGTCAGTAAAACACACACTCTCTCTCTCTCTCTCTCTCTCTCTACCATTGGGATTCAATTATTCA
Source organism: Neofelis nebulosa (assembly GCF_028018385.1). Lineage (NCBI taxonomy): Eukaryota > Metazoa > Chordata > Mammalia > Carnivora > Felidae > Neofelis > Neofelis nebulosa. The sequence continues at coordinate 86,612,824 of NC_080783.1, forward strand.
CCTCCTCAAGTAAGAACGAAAGTATCTCATTCATCTCATGAAAGAAGAGAAAAAGCCTTCCTGTCCCTCACTTCTATCTATAAAACTCAATTTCAGTTGTGTACTAAGAGAGCTCAGTTCTGACCACTGGTTTTAAGCATCCAACACGTAAGAAAGAAAGAAGGGGGTGGGCAGTTAATATTTAAACTACCTACCAGTCTTGTAATAAAAGGATTTTTCAAACATCGAGATGAATTTGGTGCCAAGATGAAATCATTACAGTTACTTTTCGTCTCCAACTTAGCAAGAGATCTCATGGATGGGACGCTCAGAGCAGGACAATTTGGGACGGTTCCAACTGTATGAGGCCTGGTGTCATTACCTCCATAAATAGAATCGAGCTTCCTTTCTTCTGCAGCTCTACATTTCCTTGCCTTTGATTCTCCTCCTTTGCTTTTTCTCCTGGCAGGCCTTTCCTCTCTCCTGTATCAGCCACTCCATAGGCAGATGTGCCTCTTTTTCCATTTGCCAGACACCCCCCCTCTCCCAAATCTTCCAAACTACTCCCCTTTGAAGTCTCTATTACCGATACAATCACTTTTGTTTCCCTTCCATCCCCTCTCTCTCCACTCGAGCTTCTTCTCTCCCTAACCCCATTAGTTACATCTGCTGCCCCTACCATTCAGCCTGTGTTAAATCGTAATGCGCTTGACATAACTTCGGTTTGTCTGCTAAGTACTCAATCAGCACGCACTGCTATCTTCTGATTTGTAGGAAAGGGGGCAAGAGTGAGTAAGCTGCCTCAAAATGCACTAAATGATTCAGCTCTGCCCAATTAGCCCAACTAAAATGGGAAATTGACAACTAATGATAATGAAATAAATGGGTTTTAGTTAAGAATATAAATCCCACAAACTTGGTTCCTGATGCCTGTGGTAGATACTGTATCCTTCATATGGTGCTCAGATGGCTCAGGGGATGTTAAGGATGGACGAATGAAGGGAGGTGTATAAGTAATTGCAGTATTTGTTAGTTGACTGGAGTTCTTTCCCTGGGATTCATTAATGGACTTTTAAGGGATCTGCGAGCCACCAGAAATCGCATGTAACATTGTGTACGTCCATGCATCTTCCTGGGCAGTGGGGCCCCTACACTTAATCCGATTCTTAAAAGAATCTATGTGTGACCTTCCCAAAGGTTAAAGACCCCCGGAAATAAGCGAAGACACCTATTTTGTCGGTGTTTCCCTATGGTGTGGCTCCCCCCCCACCCCCCAGCCCATTTTAATATCCTGTCTGATTCGAGCAGTTCGGAAAGTAGAAACATAGGGTTTTAAAAGAAACATTTACCTTCTTTAAGAGGAAAAATGTTTAAACCACCTACCAGGTTATACAATTTACTTTTCTTATTATTTTAGTTTTACTACAATTCAAAGACAGGCCTTTTTTTTTTTTTTTTTTTAACAATGGGTATAATCACACATCTGAACATAAGAATTAGTTTTATGCAGTTCCATAGAAAACCAAAATCTTGAAGAACACTTTCAAAACAACCAGAGAAAAATAAACCATTCCTTATGTCAGTCTTGTTAGAGAGGGATTAGGAAACTGGCAATTATTTTGGCGACCTTAATTGTTGCGCGGCAGGAAAATATGTAATTAGAGCACGTTCCCAGGCCCGCACACACCTGCAGCACATCGCACAGTTTAATGTCAGCTTTCAGTGCCCGTCGGTGCCAGGTTCTAGCACAGCCAGTCACAGTGACGCTCTGAGAACATTTCGGACTCATGTGCTGTGGCTTCTGTGTATGAAAGAAGCAGGCATTTACACGACCACACAATGGGGTGCGTTGCCGCAACACTGTTTTCATTCTTTTCTGACGCCCACCTTCAGCACTGCCCTGGTTTACTCCGTTTGAGGTTTTATTGTTACGGTATAATAGTCCTGTACATTTTTGAAATTCCCTTATTATTCAGCTTATTAATACAGTACTGACTTGATTACCAGGCAGCAGTTGCACGGTAGAAGATTCAGATTCCGTGCATTAGCTAAGTCAGAAGCTGAGTACATTCTTGGTATAATGAGAACAATTGTTTGACATTTTTTCTATGTTAGAAAGATGGGCTGTGGTAGTTCTCTCTATAGTTGCATTTTGGAATTCACTGTATATTCCCTATATGTTGCTGAGTTTTCATTTTTTCGTGTAGGGAGAGCTTAAAATGTACTCTCACTAATTTGAAAGTGTTTCGGGGTATGGGAGGACTCTATCATGATTCTCATTAGCATTTGTCTTCCTTTTTCTCTTTTATTGGCTTTTTACAACGGAAAGAAAGAGCTCAGATGTTAGGAAAAGTAGCTAAAGAGAAACAACAGTATGTGGGGTGTCTGTTTTTCAGATAATTCCGTAATCTGGCATTCTGATGGTTAACAGACTTCTCCCCCTGAGGGAGATACACTGTATTTTGCTATCTGACATGTTGTCATATATAAAGAAATCAATTGGTAATTAAATGATGCACCTTGTGAAGATGACAAAAGGCATTTGGTTGCGAAAAGAGAACTGGGTTTTGAGGGGTTTGTAATGAAGGCCTAATGACTATTCATAAGAGATTTTCAGTCCGTTGATCCACTTGACTGGAAAGTTCTGCCCTGGAGAGTTAGTGCTGTCAGTTTCTCTCACCTCAGAAAGCCGCCGCAATCGACGGTGTAGAGGATGAGCGGGAAATTATCTAGCTGTTGCTGCAGGCCTGTCTTAGGTCACATGCAGAAGGCACATCTGGCTTCCTGTAGGTACAACCTCAGGACATAAACTTTGGCTAAGTTTTAAACCATAAATATGTACGAGTGACACTGAAAAAGTTACCTTTTATTCATATTTTCTTTATTTTAGATTGCGTGCAAGTTGTGTGGGGAGGCTGCCATTTTGGCCTTCTTCTTCTCCCCGTTTTATCAGTTGCATGTTTGCCTGTTAGGCTAACAGTCCCTGTTTGGGGAAGTTGTCAAGGACCAAATAATAACAGCCTCCTCAAACCACCATACCTTGGTGGTGAATATGTCAAAGTCACCATGAAGGAAGGTCAACTGAGGCGAGTAGAGAGCCTATTATTGGGTAGTCCTCTTGGGGGGTGCTTATTGCCCTGTTTGGCACAAGGCAGCGTGATATCAGAACTTCTACACATAAGACTACATACAGGAATTACAGAACATTGCTCTAGCATCTGTAGAAAATGACAACAACAAAATTCATGCATTCAGAAGCTACCAGTGGCTGTCAACCGTGGACGAGGCACTGTACTAGCCTCAGGACACAGAGATGAAGGAAACGAAATCTCAGCCCTCACAGTTTCTGGAGAAACAGACCAAAAAGAAGAGAGTTGTACTATAACATGGGAAGAGCTGTGATCGAGGTGTATAACAACACAAGTCTTCGAAGCCAGGGATGGATTTTCTAAGAACGGTTGGGGTCCGTAGGTGATGTGAAAGATTCTTGCACGTGTTCCTCCTTTCCACTGGCAGAGCCGATCTAGCCAATCAAAAGTGAGTGGAAGGAGTGAGGCGCTCCCGTGCTTCCCTCTAGAATCCCAACGAACGGTAGTGGCCGGCACTTCCTGTACATATTTACTCTTGGAAAGCCGTCCTCCATGTTCTTGTATCCGGAATCTCACCTAATCAAAGGTAAACACATTTATCACCTCATTAAGGCTTGGCTTATGGCCTCGTGAAAGTGCCATTTGAGGTGGAAATGTCCATCAAACTCCTTGTCTGGAGCATCTGTAAGGGGGATGGACTGGCCAGCGAAGCAGGCTTTAATCTCTCGATATCAAACCAATTTAACACATAGCGTGTATTTGAGAAGATGTCACTGATGATTCCTCCTTGTGTGTTGTGGTTACTGAGTTGTGCTGATGTGTTTGCTGGAGCTGTCAAGGTGGACCAAATGAATGGACAGATGCCAAAAAAACAATTATGCCTATTAATGTACATTGATTGCTTGTTTAGGTTATAAAGCAAATTAAAAAATACATTAGTATTTAAACCCTTTTATAGCTGGGCTAATGATGACTTGTAATATAGTGTCTGGTAAAGAATATTCTATAATACCTGTGAAGCCCAGCTATGTTATCTAATTAGTCGACTTTGACTTAAGTGGCTATAATTACGGAAGTGAATAGTCGCCTCTCTAAATAACAAAATGGTAGATTTAAATATATAAAGATGTTGACTTGATTATTTAATATTTGTCACAAAGACAAACCACCTAAATAGAGAGATTAATTCCACATCAGTGCAACATTAAAAGGGAGAGAGGATGCCAAGAATCCCATTAATTTGGGATATAAGTGCCTGAAATTTCCTCGAAACATTTACACCAAATAGCAGCAACAAGATGATAGCAAGCAGTTCTCTCTAAGGAGAGAGAAGTAAGGCCAACACGGTTGGAAGGTGCGCAAACTCACACACCTGCATTAAGGATGGTGCGTTCCAGCAGGTGCCAAACGTAGCCACCACTAACCGAGCTGTGAGGCACTAAGCTAGGTATTTTGTGTTTCCTCAGGTCCATTGCCCCTTGCTCCATGAAGCCTTCCCCGAGTGCTCACTGTCTCCTTTACTCTGCCACGAATCTATGCTTTCGATAAAGATGGCACTACTTGAAACCATAGCAGGCCACTTGTACATCATTGTCATTCTCCCGCGTGTTTAAGTTAGATAACCCTGCTGCCAAGAAAGCTTTCATACGTATTTGCTTAGTTGAATGGCCAACTTGAAGGGGAAGAGGTGACCTCTTTCTTTCCCTCTCTCTCTCTCTCTCTGTGATTTACTTTGGCTATTACTTTTGAAACATACATGATATATCCCCCGATTAGATCGCGTTACCTCCTTCACCGGCTGTCTGGGAATTTCCATACTTCCTGACAAGAACTTTGGGTGAATTGGCGTATACCGTTTTTCTGCTCCTCGCCCTATTTCCTTCAAGGCCTTTGAGTCATAAGCGTTCAGTACCACAGTGAATAATCAGTGCGATAGCCACGATTTGGTTTTTCCTTTTAACTTTTGGGGGTTACTTTTGAACACAGTACAACTGCTCAGAAGGGCTTTTTCACAAATTGTTTACTGTGGCAGTTGCTACCCTATTGGGCTTTTCACTCTGAACACGCAGGCGGAGAGCATTGATGTCGGTGTAGCGAATAATGTGTACAATTTTTAAAAACCCTGAATTTACTGAATCCCCATATTATGCTTTCATGCTGCTCTTTCAGAAACTATGCTAATACAATACCCCTATAAACCGATCTTGGTCCTGGCAGGCCCTATTGGAACTAATGGGGCCTGACAATTCTTCAGTTAAAAATTATACATGAGGGTCACTTTCCCTTAAATTATCTATTGTATGCCAGCTGTTCACAACTGCAGCGCTTCACCTTCTTTGCACTGCTAGAAATGTCTAATTTCCTCATAATATCCGTAGCAACTCCTCTCGTGGACGGCCCGGAAGGTAGTGACACTTCGAGCACACCTTCGCGGAAATCACACGGGAGCTAGATTTTCTGTCTTCTTTATTTTTATTTTCTTTTTGGTCCTGGAGAATGTTTAGAGGGCTCCTTTCGCCTGTTTCATGCCACAGCACTTGAGTTATATCATAATTTCTCATTTGCCGCACAACTTTATTCTATTTTTATGCTCCTAAATGACGCAGCTTTAAGTACCCGTGAGTGGCACTTCCGTGCTGTGAGCGCCATCAAAGCCAACCTCAGACAGATAAAACTCCTGGCGTTGTTGGGTTTTTTTTGTTTGTTTGTTTTGGGTTTTTTTGGTTTTGTTTTGTTTTTTCGGTGGGGAGGGGAAAAGATGAGTCGTCACCAAGAAGCGCCTTTTGTTTCTGAGGCCTATGAAAACTATGGCCCATAGAACCATTTACCAGAAAGAAAAAAATCACCCAAGTCATGTGCCTGAATGAAGGCTCTCTTCTCAAATGTTCCTCATTGCTACAGAGCAGTTATCTTTGGATTATAATTAAAAGGAGGTGTTTTTTTTTTTCTCTTTTATTCTTTTTGGTTTTTTTTCCAGAATGCTTCCAAGTGAGGTATTTCCCCCAAAGTTATTGGACCTTTTTACCAACAAGTGGCTGGGATTTTAATGAGCTTCCCACTCCCTACCCCCACCCCATACAGAGTAATGGATGGCCAAGAGTGGATGTGGTACAAAGGTGACACATTTAGGGATATTTTCTGCCTTATTGGTAAAAATGGGGAGGTGGGGTGAGAGGATTTCCTTGATGAAGTAAGTGTGATGTTAGTAGTTATTTCTGTAACTCGGTGAAAATACTGCCTATTTAGGGCCTAATTTTTTAGCATATGTTACCATGCACGTACTAGAACGGTGGCCAGTGCTTTCTGACTCTTGGCTACTGAGGAACTTGCAGGTTATAACTAGTTGCTGTAGAAACCTGGTCATCTGGATGCTTCTCAAGAACACACGATTATTTTTGAAACCTTGGTGCATAAGCCAGAGACTGCAGCAGTTGGACAAGGTCACATATCGGTGGCAGCGACGTGTCTTTCCCCTTTCCATTGTGTGATCCTCCGGGGTCTGGGGCATTAATATGCAACGGTTCTGTTTTTCTTTCAGGAGGACTTGTAAACTCTTTAAACAGAGGCACACAGTTTGCAATTGTTGCGGTACTGAGTGGGTGTATAGAAGCTGGGGCTGCAGCCTTGTCCAGTTGCACATAGAATAAAACTGACAATGATGCAATGGGCCTGGCATGTAGACAAGTCCGTGGGATGGATGAATGGTGCGGCTCTTGCCGTCCGTCCGGTGGTGGTAGGCCCTGTAATAGCTAGCGTAGGAAGGGTGGTGAAAATTGATATGCACTATTACTACATGTATAAAACTTAACACTGGGGCCATTGCACAGGTGGGGGGTTCCTGTTTATTGATTTTTATGACTTTGTTAGAACATACGCTTAATGCTTTTATACTGCAGGAGCTCTGGGAGGGCTCACCTTGGGTAATAAACCTTTCCGTACTTTGCAATCGCTCACGATTTACACGGGGACTCACATTATCCAGCACAAAGCTCGGCATCCCACCACCCCCCCACCACCCTGTCTACTTGGGTTGAGGAGTGCTATAAAAAAAAAAAAAAAAAAAAAAAAAAAAAAAAAAACAAAGAAAATAACTCTAGCACTTACTTTGAATTTTTAAAAAACCTGTCCACTCCTGCTATGAAAATGGCCCCTAATTCTCATTACTCATATTTCCAAGAAAAAATTAGTCACACAAACTTATGTTATGTGTTGTCTCAGAGGTTGAAAGCAAATTAGGTTTCCAATAAGACAGTACATCAAACAAAGTAGCATGTTCTTGATGCCGATGACTTTTTTTTAGAATTATGGTTGGACATTTTTGGCAGACAGATTGTCTTTTGCTCTATCAAAATGACAGTTTCTTTTGTAACTGCAACATTCATAATTAGAAGGAGAGAAGCAATCTGCCCAATTTAATATACTAAAAGAAGTTTAGAGTCTCTGCTAGTAATTTCATTATTTTAAAATTTGAATTAATTGACTTAAAATAATACAGTTAAGAAGTATAACTAGCAGGATTATGGAGAAAGGTTTCTTTTTCCTTAAAAAAAAAAAAAAGAGCACTCTTAGTATTATACTTCAGATGAGATTACAATTTTCTGTTGATGCCAGGTGCCCTGTTCTAAGATTCAGAGCAGGAATGTGAATATTCATCCTTGCAACAGGGCTGAGAGACGTTGTGGGGAAAACCCTGGGAACAAGGTCACTTTAAACAAAAAAGTTCTCCAAGTTTCCCATGCTTAAGAGGCTGGCTGGGCTTAATTAAAGTCAATGGATGACCAAAAAGGAGGGGGGGGGGGGGGGGGAGAAAAAGAAAAGAAAAAAAAAGAGGAAGAAAAGAAAATGAAAGAAAAAAGCAACAAACCACCCCCACTTCAATCTCTTTCTGGGCCACCATTCACATTCCATACCTTAGCTGTTGCTGTTTAACCTCTTTATATCTTTATATCAAGAATACTATTTCTTCAATCCCCCTAACAGCACTGATGTGCCCACCGGTGAATATCACTCTTCCGCATTCTACGTCTCTGACCTATGTCACTGTAGGTGGCCCTCGCCCGCCGCCACCACCACAACAGAAACAAATCCAGCATCGTACTCAGAATGAAATCATCATAACATAGCGACCTTGTTCTGGACGTGATGTTTGGTTTCAGCAACCTTTTTTTAAGCAGCCCTGGGCAAGCTTAACATTTCCTGTTGGCTCAGACGGTTACCTTTCTTCATATTTTCTTCGGGCACTCTCTTTAGGGGACCCAGGATGCTGCGTGCCCAGGATGCACAGGGCCAGAAGTTGTGGAGACTGAAAATTCACAAGCGTGGAAGGCCTGTTTTCCTCCTGTGTAATGGAATGAAGCCTCCGTCCATCTTAAAAAATACATACATGGCAAGATCTCTTTTCACTCTTCCTGTATAATTTGTCACACTCAGCTCTAAAGGAAACCAACTCCTTAGCTCTCTTACCTTATTTTGTACCTTAGCTGACTTTCATCTTTGCACGAGCCATCAAATCTGGATGTGACAAATACACGCGTTAAAAAAAAAAAAGCACTTCATGTATGAGTTGGTGGGTGTTTTTCTCTCCCACAAGAAATAACAACACTAAGTATTATGTACATTTTGGGGTATGTTTATAAGACGGCAGGAAATTTTTTAACCCTGAAAACTTTCTGATTGTAAACTATGCTCTAAGTCTACAGGGGCTGTGTTCCAAGTCCTCCACTCTTTTACAAGTGTGTCGCTCACAGACCCGTTAAGTGGGAAGGCAAACTTCCCCATGGCGGTTCTGAAGTATGACGTCAGGCTTAGCTGCCAGGTACTCGGAGCACTTACTCTACTGGACACCTCCATTTCAGGGCCGCCTCTTGTATTTGGATGGTTCCACGTATCCTTTTTCGCAGTCCTCTGTCCTGGAGAAGCGATGCTCTGTTTGATTCTCGTTTGTCCTAATATACTCAAGTTATATATCAAAAGATATACACATTTGTATAACTCAGGAAGCCAGGGATTAAAGCACAATGTATCTTAACACAGCCTCTTCCGAGGTCTCTAAGAGCTATCTAATGCTTAAATCTTGGGTTAACATGGACTATAGGATTATATTAGGTTGTACAGATACTTGTATCTGTACATGCGTATGTTTGCATATGTATATACCTGTGTGTATACATATACACATGCCCTAAGCCCATGACTTAGGGCTATGCTGACATATTATTTTCTATCTGTTCATTTATTACAAAGAGCAGGCGAGCAGACATTTCACCTCTCCTCTCGCTCTGGTCCACATCATTTAAAAAAGCCTGCAGGATTTCCATTCTAAATTAAATACATCTAAGGGTACATCTTTTATCAATTCTTTATTCTTAGTATCTCAAAATTCTGAAGTCTTCTTCCTTTGTCTCAAAAAGGGGAACTGCTGAAAGCATTTCCACCTGGATGCTTAAATTATTTAAGTTGCAGGAACCAGACCTTTTCCCTCCTGAGTAGTTGTGGGTTTTAAAGGCTAAAATTGCTTCATCATGCCAAAGTGAAAGTATGCATAAATTATTTAGTTAAACCTGAGAAAATACAGACTTTTCCCAGTGATCTTTCAAGGGCTGCCTACTTAAATTTCAGAAGAATGGGCAGGATTTTTTTTTCTTTCTTTTAGAAAATTTAGGTATCTGCTGTGTCTTCCAGCAGTTGAAATGTGAACGAAATTACAGGACGGTGATCTTTGAAAGTCCAAGCCTCATATTGTCCAGTAATATCTATATCATGCCCAAGGTGCATACTGTAGACTGAGTCAATACCAGTAAGACTCATCCAGCTGACAAGCATTGCAAATTATTTTGAGAGTATTCTTATGAAAGTCAGGTAACTTATTACAGATCTCTCCCTGATGCTAATGTAAACACCAGTATTTCCAGTTCAGTGTCTATTCATTCAGAGTTTATATTTCAGTTATAAAAATATAAAGGAAGGCAATTTTACAATATTATAAATCATGTTTAATTGATACCCCCCCTTTAATTTTAGTAAATAAAAATGCCTGAAAATGTGAAGTAGTATGTGGTATGGGGGTGGTGATGTGTATGCGTGATGACATTAAAGAACCAGTGAAAACAGCCCACAAACATAAGCAAAAGGGGACGGATGTCAAATTCTTACAGAGTATAAGGGACTCAGTTTCCCAGGTACGTTACAGAATCCGTGACGTTACGTATCTGTTCTCTAAATTAGTCTTGGCATTAATACTCCAATGGCGTTCTCATGACCGAGGGAAGAATAGTACATTTAATCGAATACCCAACCTCAAACCCTCAAAGAAACACTAATTGGGACAGAAAAAAATGTCAGCCAGAAAGTTATGTATAGGAGTTATTTAGTCTTTTGTGGAATCCGTTTGAAGTTTACGTTCAAATACATTGGGAGATGAGAGTGACTACGGTAGAAGAGCAACATGTAACTGGTGAGTTATTGTTATTTAAAAACATAAAAATTTAAAAAAAACTTTCAAACACGATGAAACCTCTTCCATTCCACAATGATGGGCATCACTTAATCCATTGATACATGTTTGCCATGTTGCAGACCACGTGCTCTTCCTCCAATCTTATTTGGTTTTTCTGCAACTTTTAGTTCAGTTGCTCCCAACCTTGGCTTAGTTCTCCCCTTCTCTCCATTTCTCGTTTTTGCCTGGGCACGGATGTGTCCACTAAATCAGATGAACGAGATGAGTATTACACCTATGTTACCGTATGCTGCTAAATAGTTAGAAATTCTGTCTTGGCTTTTGTGTGCTGACTTACATTTGTATCCCAGAGGTGACAAGAAAGAGCACAGGTAGAATGTGGGGTCAGACAGGATCTGGAGGCAGGGACCAGATCCAGATTCTGCCTTAAAGGTAATTTAGGGGGAAGTCCATTAAGAATCTGAGTCTCGGTTTACTCATCTATAAAACCATGATGATGATAATTGCACCTTCTTCCATCAAAGGACTGTTATGAGGAGCAAGTGGAAAATGGCTATGACTGGGCTCTGCTGTTGGTAGAATAATGCACAAATGTCAGGCATTCTTACATAATCAACCTGGCCTCCCAAACACAGGAGAAGAAAAGAGTTTTTAAGGCACACACGTGACCCTGGGAATGGAGCTATTATATATAGCCCGTAGAGACAGTGCATTTTCTTCTATGTACAAACATACCCCCCCGTGAGGGACGCCTCTCTGGCCAAGACAATGGTGGGAAACCCTGGCTGGTGGCGGTGGTTGTGCTGCTGGGATAATTGAGAATAGACAGGAGGGCGACTTAGCCGTCAGGTGGCTTCTCTCTAACTGCAGCAGGTTCTCAGATCCCTAGGCTGGCCCAAGATGAGAGAACAGTCAGTAAAGAGAGTCTGGCACAGCAAGCGTCTCGGTGTCATCTGATTGTGAAATCTGCGTGTTTGCATTCTCATACAGTACTGGAGCTTAAGCCCTGGCCACTGTACGATGACTATGCAAGAGAGGATCTGGGTCCAAGGTGGGGGGAAGGGAGGTGTTTCTGACCCAAGAAGAAGGCTTGATTAGAGTTACTTCAAGGAATTCTATTGGATAATCCCAACCAACCATATTACGGCATCAATTATTATATTCTGTGTAATGATTTTTTTTCTAAACCAAATACATAGTATGTTGAAGAATTTTACAAAAGGTCCCCTGTTTGAACCAGTATGAACTAGGACAGGAGTAGTCAGGACTGGTCCAGGAAGGAAAGAAATGAGAACTTTCGAACTTGTCCAATTGCCACTGCAGTTGTTTGAGGAAAATTGAAATGAAAGAAGCCAAAAAAAAAAAAAAAAAAAGAGAGAGAGAGAGAGAGAGAGATTTATAAAGAGCTTTTTTTAAGCTTCAAAACAAAACAAAACAAAAAAAAGCCCACACACTTATCATTGAACTGTCCGCTTCTGAAAGGAGTTGCAAGAGTCCCTCATATCCACTCAACTGTGCGTACATGTTAAATTGTTGTTTCCCTTTTCCTTACACTACTACAAGAGAAAGGAAATGCCTAGGCAAATAAACTCTGTTAAAATAACTTTACGGTTGTGACACCGTTTGACAAAAGCAAAGGAAATTCAGAGTCACAGCTCACACTCTATCCTCAGCTGATTCCAGTGTGGAAAATAAAATGCTTTAAACACACACGCGCGTGCGCATGTGCGCGCACGCCATGGAACAAACCTGGGATAGACTCAGTCTTAAGAAATGGGCTTCTCGGGGCGCCTGGGTGGCGCAGTCGGTTAAGCGTCCGACTTCAGCCAGGTCACGATCTCGCGGTCCGTGAGTTCGAGCCCCGCGTCAGGCTCTGGGCTGATGGCTCGGAGCCTGGAGCCTGTTTCCGATTCTGTGTCTCCCTCTCTCTCTGCCCCTCCCCCGTTCATGCTCTGTCTCTCTCTGTCTCAAAAATAAATAAAAAACGTTGAAAAAAAATTTTAAAAAAAAAAAAGAAATGGGCTTCTCAAGCGTTGAAGTCTCTGACTTTTCCATCTTTGGGTCATTATAATAGAGTTGCAATGTATGCATTCGTCATAAATCTGGTCAGAGTGAAAGAAAAGTATTTGGCTGAGTACTGTTTGCAAAGTATAAGCCACCTCTATTTTTAAAGACCATGTGATTTTAACTCAAAGCAGTCTCTCCTTGGGGTTCAATGAGCTACCCTGAAATAGATTTTAATTGTCATGACTCCCTAGGATTTAGGTAAGATAACAAATTTGCTTCTTTCCAACAGTCCTCCAAGCACCATAGCACACACAGAGGGAAACATTTTGACCAAGATCTCATATTCACTACTGCTATGCAAATTATAAATCTAACAGAGAGGTGATACATCATTTTTATTAAACTTATAATATGCTGCACAAATAGTGTTTACATAGACGAGTATAAAGTTAATTCCCTCCCGGGAAGCATTTCTAAAAAATATAAATTGTACTTTGAGAGTTAATCAATTTGCTTTTTCTCTTTTGGCATTTTAATTGAAGCCTCCAAACTGTATACTTCCTCAAAGTATCAGAAAGCAAATATCAGTTGTGTGGTTGTAAAATCAACTCTTAATTTTCTTTCAATGAAGTAGCAGATAGGCAGCCTGTAAATTTCACCTATATTACTACGGAGCTGCGGCGCTATAAATTCAAAACAGTGTGCAGGTTGGTAGAAATTGAGGTCCAGGCAGCAAGGCATGTCCATAAACTTTTCTCAGGTTATTGGAACAGAACGAATCAAAAGCGGTTCCTGGTTGTATGATATTCTCTTTTGATAGAGCAGACTTCTTGTCGTTAGCAATCCAAGAGCAGAGGTTAGTCAGAGCAGAATGTAATTTCTAGCAATCTGACAGACCTGCGGATTGAAGCGGCAGGTTTTCCCTTCCGATTTCAGGGAATTGCTTCTTACTGTGACAAATGATTAGCTGTTATCTCTGACTGAATTTGATTTCTACAAGCAGCTGAGTCAG